>NC_048597.1:165965105-166174436 GCF_003668045.3 Cricetulus griseus
GTGTATGTGTGTGTGTGTGTGTGTGTGTGTGTGTATTTTCCTCCCTAAGTTGTCCACAAACTCAACTTTCAATACTCTTACTCCTACCTCCACCTCTGCATGCTGGAATTACAGGTGTGTACCGCCACACACAGCCACATATTCTCTCTGAAAGCAAGAAGCTCTTTAAGCTGGCTTATCTAAACCTACTTTCAGATGCTTTGTTTAATTACATTGACTCTTGCTGCCAAGGACAGAGTACTTTGCATTTATATTTCAGGTTAGGTTTGGGGAGGAAGTCTTAAGTTTCAGTTAGGTGGCTGCAGGTGGTTGGCCTTGAGTATCTTTGTTTTTTGTTTTAAAAAAAGCAAACTGCATGTTCCCATTGGGATCACAAATTTTCTTCACACAGTGGACACACGGAAGAGCCTGCCTTTCTTGGCTGAGTCCAGAGTATCTGACCACAACTTTAGACCTCTAGAGAGTCTTTCAACGTCTGTGATTTGAACCTCTACTAAGGAAGACTGCATTCACATAGCCTTTTGTCTCCAGCCCCAGGCACCTGAGTTAAAGGCAGGTTAAGTATCTAATTCCTGGAGCTTTTCTAGTGGGGTTATTTACATGCCCATGATAGCAATTTACACAATTAAGGACAGTCATAAAGCATAGAAGCATAGAACTAAGTTATGTTTATTGGCTCCTTATTTTTATTTTTGGGATTGAGACAGAATCCAATGTAGTCCAGGATGTTGGGATTAGAAGCCTGTTCCTGTCTGGTTTTGTACAGTTCTGGGGATGGAAGCCAGGGCTCCTGTATGGTGGGCAAGCACTCTACCAACTGAGTTACATCTCTAGGCCCTGAATTGGCATTTAAACAATATTCCACTGAGCAAGGAGAAGGTATGCAAGGAAGAATTTCAGAGATACCCTGATAGGGTCCATTGTTGTGTGGTATGACTTGGGCTATTCTTTGCATTTCTTATTTAACAGTCTGCCAAAGCCACTTTTCCAGAAAGTATATTTACATCCACCACATTGTTTTTTTTTTACTATAACAGGTCTCATATTGATGACCTGTTATAGTAAGGTTGTTTGCCTCATCTGTCTACAAAACCATGTTACAATGAGCATTCTAACCTAGAAATGTTTGTACACTTTCCTTCCAGGATCACGTAATGACTAACTTAATCTGTAGCCAGCACAGCACTGGATAATAGTAAGTGCTGCCAAGATAAAATAAAAGCCAGGTGGGTCCCTTCAGCTAGGAGTTAGAAAAAGGCTGACAGAGCCTTCAATGGGACCAACTAAAAATTGTGGTAAAACAGTATGAATGGCACAGAGCAGTGAGGAGTGAGACAGTGATGGGCAGGGGGACAGGGATGTACCGTAGACAGAGCCTGCCTATCATCCCCAGGGTAGTGGCTTCAAAGACCTCTTCCATTTCAACACCCTCACATCCCAAATCAAAACCCAAGGAGCCCTCCATTCCAGTGTAACTCTTTAATATGAGAGCCTTGGTTTTATGACTTTTGATTCTTAATTTTTAAATCTTCATCTAAATTCTTAATCGTTGTGATGGGGTGGGGCTTTGTGACCACACATTTTCATGAAGAATGTTTCACTTCAATACAGTCTTATGCTGCCAAAGTTTATTAAGAGACTATTTCTGAGAAGGTTGGAGTAATTTCCTATAAAACATGTAAATTGACACTCAGCATATAAATGAAGCTAACAGGTCAGGAAATGAAAACTCCCTCCCCGCAGTCTCTAGCTGTGCCTGTCCCAGACCAGTAATGAGTATCAGGAAGAAAGGCTCATTTTCCCTATTGATGCTCTATTGTTTCAAACAACTGCTGCTGCTGTGATCCCCCAGGCAACAAATGAATCATTGTGAAGTCTTTTCTGGTCCTCTCAATTGGCAATTATATATTTTTTTAAAGACAATAAATTTTGTCATGGTGCAGCTGATTACATTCATTTATGAAAATAACTAAAATGCAGTGAATCTGTTTCTTTTCTTTTCTTTTTTTTTGGTCTGGTCATGTTAAGATAATTATCAAAGCCATAATAGAGTACGGTGGGCCTGAAGTTGAGCCTCACTCTCCCCCGACTCCCAGCAGGAATATGTGCCCTTGAGTAGACAGTGGTACTATTAGACACAAACATGGCCCACTATGCTTCCGTTCAGAGAGTTGTTGAGTGGAGGAGTACCTGAGACATTTACAAGGGTTTGGTTAGTTTCCAGATCTCTCTCTCTCTCTCTCTCTCTCTCTCTCTTTCTCTCTCTCTCTCTCTCTCTCTCTCTCTCTCACACACACACACACACACACACACACACACACACACACACACACACACGCGTATCCACAGGGAATTCATTTAGGATCCTTCTTAGATATCAAATTCCTAGGGTGTTCAAATCCCTTATATAAAATTGTGTAGTATTGTAATATAATGTAGACACATGTTCTTGTATACTTTAAATCACCTTTAGATTGCTCATAACATCCAGCACAGCATAAGTGCTGTGCACAGTTATAGTGAGATATTCAGAGAATGACAAAGGAAGTTGGCACATATACAGTACAAATGTGATTGTTTTCAGCCTGTAGTTGGTTCACTCTATGGGTGCACAATTTCAGATAAAGGAGACCCACTACTTGTATTTCTTGCATAGTTCAGTTTTTCTACATTTGTGTAGATGTGAGACATGCATTCAGTAGTTAAAAAATCTGTTTCTACAGCACTCAATGACTATTGCTGGCACAAAACACTCAGGATGAGTTTCCTGCTGGCTCCCCTAATGAACAGATCCGTCCAACACAAGAAACCAAATCACCTTTTTTTCAAGTCAAAACGTGATCCTTTTTGTTTTATTTTGTTTTGTTTTTTGAGGCAGGGTTTCTTTGTGTAGCCTTGACTGTGCTAGAACTCACTCTGTAAACCAGACTGGCCTCAAACCCATAGAGTTCCACCTACTTCTGCCTTCTGAGTGGTGGGATTAAAGGCCTGCACCACCGCCACCCGGCTAACATGATCGTTTTCTTTCTTTTTTTAATTTTTTCAAAACTTTTAATTATGTATCTCTACATGTGTCTGTATGTATATGTGCACCTGAGTCCAAATGTTTGCAGAGTCAAAAGAGGATTTTGGATGCCCTGGAGCTGAACTTCAGGCAGTTACAAGCCTCTGAGCATGGGTGTGGGGAACAGAACTCCAGTCCTTGCAAGAGCTGTTAACCACAGAGCCTTCTCTCCAACCCAAAACTTTATCTTTTTTAAAAAGGTAATTTAAATGAAAGCGCAATCATCAAAAAATAAATAAATAAAATGACATATTGTATTGAGCTTAACATAGTTTCTTCTACCCTCCATCTCATGTGAATTTTGTTGTTTTTCTGTGTTCAGACATATTCTAGAAAAGCAAAAGGAGTGTATCTTAAACTCACCAGTGGAGAGCTACACAAAAGCTTTTGTCTGTGTGCCACTGCTTTATACAAACAAAAGCATGTTCTAATGCGGTCCAGTAATCTGCATTTTATCATTTGCCTGTCAATAAGATATCAACCTGTGGATCTGAGATCATCACACTTGGTTCTGGGGAGCAGTGCAAAGAAGGAGAGACAATCAGTGTGTGGAGGAATAGGCATCCAATCCATCCCTTATGGTAGTGATTGTGATATAACAGGCAGTTGTCCAGTGGTCTGAGGAACACGGCCAACTAGGAGTATTTCCATGTGCCAGGGACTCAGTCAGCTCAACCCTCAAGGTGGGTCCTTTGTGGTTACTGGCTTGCTGAAAGGTCAAATACCTTCTCAAGTGCTTACTGACCCCGTCGCCGAGTTCATGCCCCTGACCACAAAGCCCACAGAGCAAGCCTTTCAGATATTGGAGTCTGCTCATTACCACAATGAAGACTGAAGGAAACCAAAGGAATTCTCTAGATGAGTGCTCATATCAAATAGATACTGGTCTTTTAGAGGCTTCTTTGCAGTTTGATGCTTTACTAAGGACTGACTGTAGGGTTTCAAATGTGCTAGGAAAGTACTCCACGGCTGAGCTATATCCCCAGCTCTGTAACTTTAGATATAAGATCTCCATACATTGACCAAACTGGCCTTGAACTCAATCTGTAACCCAAAGTCATGAATTTGTCATCCTCTTGCCTCAGACTCTGGAATAGCTAGGATTGATGGCCTGTACCACCATGCCTGCTTTTCAGGGTTTTTTATTTGTTTGTTTTTGACACCATAATATAATTACATAATTTCTCACTTCCATTTTCTCATTCCAAGCCTTCCATATACCCCTCCTTGCTCTCTTTCAAATTCATGGCCTCTCTTTCCATCAATCGTCATTACACACCTATATGTATATGTATATTCTTTTTTAATAATTTACTTATTTGCATTTTTTTGTAATTGGTGTTTTGCCTGCATGTTTGTCTATGTCAAACATGCCCCTGGAACAGGAGTTATAGACAGTTGGGAGCTGCCACATAGGTGTTGAGAATTGAACCCAGGTCCTCTGGAAGAGCAGTCAGTGCTTTTCAACCTCTGAGCCATCTCTGAATATATTCAGTATATTCTCAAATACATAATCACACCCTGCTCAGTCTGTATAATGCTACTTGAATATATGTTTTTAGGGCTGACCATTGGCCTTGGATAACCAGCAGTTGGTGGTCTCTTCCCTGAGGAAGACTATTTCTTCTGCTCTCAGCATTCCTTAGTTAATTGTTCTCCTCAGACTTGTGCGTATTTGCCCGAAGTTACTTGGGGGATTTTTCTAGTTGCTTTCTGGTTGTCTGAATAAAAGACATCTTCCAAGCCCACTGCCTACTGTTTGCTATTAATCACCGTCTCTCTTCTCAGATCCGAGTGATGGTGGACCTGTGCAACAGCACCAAGGGTATCTGCCTGACAGGTAGGTCTGTGGCGTTCACCTGAGAGCTTTGTGCATGTAGCAACACTGGGGATAGCCAAAGAGCCCTGGGGCAGAAAGCACACCTAGGGGTATTTGGTTACAAAAAATGCATCTTCTTTATTTTAACAGATGTTTTTAATGGAAATAAAACCAATTGTAATATGATTATGACAGTATTACTTTCTGGTATTGTCACAGAAATGCGGCCATGGAAAATAACTGGGACTTGAGTAATTAGAAATGTGTGTGACCCTAAACTAGGGCCAAGGATGTTTTCTTCATTCCTACTAGTTTTAAAGAGGGGGAAAGAACATCCTACAAGACAGAGTTCTCTTCCGTGAGAAGTTCTGTGCTGCATCAGATGGATTTCTTTCCCTACCCCAGATGTGCAGCATGGACACACAGCTCTGGGCAAATTTGCTGGGCAGTCATGGAGTGCTGTTTTTCTGTTTTTATTCATTATCTTTGTGTCTGTGTATGATGTGGAGGGAGGGCATGTGTGTGCCATGGTGTGTGTGGTTGTGGTCAGAGAATAACTAGACACAGAGTTGGTTCTCTCCTTCCACCTTTACGTGGGTTCTTAGGATCAAACGCAGGGTGTTGGGCTTCCACAGCAGGCACACTGTCTGCAGAGCCACTTTTATGATACATTTCTTGTGCTACATTCCATTGCAAGGTGGGTTTAGATAGAGGCTGGCTATTCCCTTATTCCCTCTTCTAAATGGCTCAGGACACATGGAAAAGGACTGGCCAGGAGGTGTATCAAATCTTGGGCTAAGGAATGGCTGATGGAAGGATGTGTGTTTTGTTTTGGGGGTATTTTTTGGGGGGGGGAAGAGGGGAGCTTGGTTGAGTTCGTTTGTTTTTAAGACAGGATCTTGCTATGTAGACCAGTCTAGCCTCAAACATGTGACAATCTTCCTTTCCCAGTCTCCTGGGTACTTGCATTACTGATGGGAACATGCCAGGTGGTGGTGTTATTTTCTATGTGAGCCTGACAGAAAGAAGCCTGTCTCTGACCTTAATGGCAGGTCGTGTGACAGTGAGGGCAAAGGAGAATCAGGTTCAGAGCAGTCACCCTCACTGTCCCCTAATCCAAGTGACACTCTGACCTGTCCTATAGAGCCTGACTCCAGATATTCTATTCCCTGCCTCTCCAGAGAAGGGTGGCATCCTGAGGAGAAAGGAAATTATGATTCCTTTAAAAGGTACAAATGCAGTGAATAAACACATCTGTGGACCCTGAATGATACTGTGGACATAAGCTGACATTTATTGCTAGGACTCTGAGATTGCTGTGCCTAATTTAGCATCTCGTGGGGTACAGAGGTCCTGCGCAATCAATACCTGGATGTCAGGAACCCAGGCAATTTCTACAGCATCTGCCTCAGTTTCTCTCCTCACTTGGGAGTTAGTTTGTCAAAAGGATGAACTTGTGGCTTCTATGAGTGAGTAAATGAAGGAGGGACCTCAATTCCAAGGCTTACTCTTGCTCCCTTGTTTTGGCCTCAGAGAGACAAGCTATCAAGCCACAAGCCTGTGGCTTCTTGGGAAATGCTAATTGAATTGTGTAAGTGGCATCCGGCCCTCACAGAAAATGGAATGTCTTTAGAAAGCCCAACTCTTTGTCCAGAGACTCTAGTGGTGTAAGTGCCTTCCTTCCATCTGTGGAAGTCCCTCTTCAGAGCTCCCACATGTGACAGTAATGAATGCTACAGAAATGCTCAGATGGATGGAGTGACAGGCACAAAAGCCTTGTTGAGAGCCACAGAAAAAGCCTCTTTCCAGTTTTTATAGAGACCCGAGAGCCGGGCTCACGGTGAATGTGCAGGGTTTAGCTATTGAGACCACTTAAAGGAGAGTAACGGGGGAGCGGGCACAGTGGGAATGGCTTGAGTAGGTGATTCTTTCTCACCTCAGAACATGCTTTCAAAAGCTAACACTTTCTTCTTTCGTGTCAGCTTGAATTTGGATCTCCTTTTACACAGAAGCTCTTCAATTAAAAACTTAAGTATGAAAAAGTGTGAGTCGCTAAAGCAAGTGGGTGATTTGGGGCAGCCCATACCATCTCTACTGGGGGTAGGGACAGAAGGGTGAGCCACAGGACCCAGGACTGAACTGGGCTACTTTGGTAGTACACAGAGAGCCTCAGTCCACAGATTAGCATGGGTTGTGGCAGGAGAGAGATCTAGACAGAGCTGGCCGTGGGCCCCAGAGAAAGGTCTAATTTTATAGTGGAAGTTAGGGAGTAACTCCACTGGTGGAGAAGCTGCACCCCCAAGGAGCCCTTGCTGGGGATGAGAGAGAGTCAGGGCTGCATACCCCCAGATTTCCTCAGGCCATGTCTCCCCTTAGCTCCCCCTAAAACAGCAGACCCGGGCGTTCCCATCTGAGGTGTTTCTGGTGTGATGGAAGCCTTATTTCTTTAAAATCGGGCTTCGGGGAAAGAGTGGGTACTTCCTCTGCAGTCATGCTATGCTTCCAGGTGCCTCCATTCAGGTAAACAGGAAGATGAAGTTACAGACACTCAAAGACAGTTCTCTTCCCCTTGATTTGAAATGGCCATTGTGGATGGAGCCAGGTCATCCAGAAGCCTGCAGTATTAGCCTGACCAATGCCCAATCTCAAAGCTATACTTCCTAGTTACTACTTCCCCATGACTGTAAAGGCTGTATTTCTTGCCTCCATTAAGATTCTTCTGTGTCTGCTAGCAGAAACCCACAACTTGAAAAATAACACCAGCATGGCATGTGCCAAATCATTATACAGCCAGAGGTATCTATTTTCCAGTACAGGTTAGGCCATGCTTTGATTCACAGACAGTAAAACCTCAGTGGCCTAACAACACACCAGAAGTCTTCTTCACAAAGTGATGCTTGGATGACCCTTCTGGTACTGCCTCCTCTGGTAACCCAAAGCACCATGCTGTTGCTACCTTGACTCTCTGCCATCTCAGCACAGACACCTGAGAACTCTTATATTTGTGATTGTAAGCCTATTCTTTAACGGCAGCCCGGCTGAGACTCAAGAAGAGAATGCCGGGATGGGATGGCTCCGAGTTCTTAGGGACCAAGCTAGATGCGCTGTGCTTCCCAGCAGAAGCGCCACTCTCCATGGACCCCACTCTCACAGGTACCCTTTTAAGGAGTGTTGACGGGTGACTAATTCTTTTTTTAGAAAACTGTCACCACGTATTAGGGGATCTGTGACTATCTGCATGCCATTCACCAGGGGTGCTTGGTGAAAATGCAGGTTCTGGGCCTCACTCTCAACCCAGAATGAATTCTCCAAGGGGCACCTGGGTATTTGATTTTAAGAAGCGTAGTGGTGAGTCTCTGGATTCAGACAGAACTGTAGCCAGGGTGTCATTGGGGCTCTGGGAACGGCACTATAAACGCTCCATTAGAAAACTATGAAAAGCTAGCAATGCTAAACACACAACAACAAGGCTCCGCACTAAAGCTCACCCCTGACATGCCTGCCGGGTTCTCCTGGAAGCTGCTGATGCTTTGACATGGTCAACTGAGTGTCCTCCCATCGTCCCTTGCCTCTGCTTGGCTGCCTCTGTAGAGAAGCTTGTTGCTTCTGCCCGGTGTTCAGTGCCCTCTCCAGCCTGTTTGTGTGTGCGCGCCATCTGCTGGTAAAGTCACAATACTGAGATGCTCAACTCTATGCAGGATGTAGAGTCCTTTGGGTATCTGTTAAAGAGTGGTATAGCTGCATCTTGAGGCAGATATATTCCTGTCTTCTGAGGAGTCTCCACACTGGTTTCCACAGTGGCTGTACAAGTTTGCACTCCCACCAGCAATGAATCAGTGTTCTCCTTTCCCCAAATCCTCAACAGCATGAACTGTCATTTGTTTTATTGATCTGGGCCATTCTGACAGGTGTAAGATGAATTCACAAAGTAGTTTTGATTTGTATTTGCCTGGTGACTAAGGATGTTGAACATTTCTCTAAGTGTTTCTCAGCCACTTGTGCTTCATCTTCTTAGTTCTCACTGTAGCCTGCTCCTTTGTCCAAATGATGGTGTGCTTTGCCAGTACAGAAGCTTCTCAGTTTCATAATGGTCTCATTTATTAATTGTTGATCTTAGTGTCTGTGCTATTGGTGGGTTTCCTGTTCAGAAAGTCTTTTTCTGTGCCAGTGAGTTCAAAACTGTTCCCCATTTTCTCCTCTATCAGATTAAGTGTATCTAGCTTTATGTTCAGGTCCTTGAGCCATTGGAGATGAGCTTTGTGCAGGGTGATAAATATGGGTCTATTTGCAGTCTTCTACATGCAGTTATCCAGTCTGACCAGCACCATTTGTTGAGGATGCTGTCTTTTTTCCTGTGTGTATTTCTGGCTTCTGTGTCAGGCATCAGGTGTCCATATGTGTGTGGATTTATGTCTGACCTTCAACTCATTTCGACTAATTGATGTGCCTGTTTCTATGCTAATACCATGCTGTTTTTATCACTATAGCTCTGCAGTACAACTTGAAATAGAAATGCTGATCTCTCCAGCAGTTCTTTTACAATTCAGGATTGCTTTAGCTGTCCAGTTGTGTGTGTGTGTGTGTGTGTGTGTGTGTGTGTGTGTGTGTGTGTGTGTGTGTGTGTTTCCATGTGAAGCTGAAAATTGTTCTATCAATTTCTGTGAAGAATTGTGTTGGAATTTTGAAGGGGATTGTATAGAGTCTGTAGATTGCCCTTGTTAGGATGTTCATTTTCACTATATTAATCCTATATTAACAGGCCCATGAACATGGGAGATGTTTCTGTCTTCTGATATATGCTTTAATCCCTTAAAGTTTTTATTATGCGGGTCTTTCACTTGCTTGGCTAGAGTTAATCCCTCAAAAAAATTTTGAAGCTATCGTGAAAAGTATTGTTTCCCTGCAAACCTCTGCGTTTGCTACTCCCAGACACGCATTCTTCCAAGAATTCTATATCCTTAGACTCTATTCATCAATACTCTGGGATCCATTTATCTAAAATCCTCCTGCCTCTTCTAATTGGACATGGGGGTCCTCCTTATTCCACAAAATAGTTTCTGAATTCCTAGCTTTTCCTGCAACTCAACAGCCACATTTATCCACAACTTTGCCCAACTTTCACCTTAAAGGTCTCCCCGTATTTTCTCCCCCACTCCATGCCCCTCTCTGCTTCTCTGTGCTCTTGGTCTCTGTCTCTATCTCAGGTAACTCAGCTGTATTCATCCTCCAGCTGCAAAGAGCTCCTCAGCCCCACATTTATGTGCCAGCTACACCCTCTACTTAAGAGCCCACCTCCCATAGTCTCTCATCTTCTTTTGGCTTTCCTGGCCAGCCCCACCCACTGCCTTGTTAAACTACATCTCTACCCACACAAGCATGGCCAGCTCTTTTATTCTTTCTTCCATCCTGAACCTTAATGGCTCCCACTTCTGAACCTTGGCTTCTGTCTGTCCCCTGCATGAAATGGCTGGCCCATGTATGCTGACATCTCTGTCCCACTGTTCCTTCAGGACCATAGCCCAAAGATCACCTTCTTGGGAGCTCTCCCCAGACTTCAGTGTGCCCAGAAACTTCCCCAGTAACCTGGGGGTTGTTTCTTTACTGAGTCCTCATATTGCCCTGTGGTTTCAGAGGCCCTACTGTCCTCATATAGACTATGGACATAGCAGACACCAGAATTGGTATTTCTTAGTGGAGTTTGGTGTGCATGATATATGTTTAGAAATGCTTCTTTGTGGATGGTCAAAAGCTCAGACTTGGAATCATTATGTATGATCTAGAGAAATGGAAGGAACTCAGTCCTCTCGTGTTCCATCCTCACTGGCTCACTCAAGTGCTCAGTCGGGCTGACAATAACACATACCTATTTCTGGAAGCAACATCATTTGCTCAGTGTGTAAATGATTCATCCAAACCACTTAGGTCCTTGGATCATTTCACACTAAAGAAGGTATTTGTCACCTGACCTGAGTTCTCAGACTTTCTCAGGCTATTACATGCAACAAAATACAGATCCATAAAGCTAGCATGTGCTTGGGTTACTCCTCAGTGGCCTGGAGGAGACAAGTTGGCTGGGGGAACTCTTGGAAGTGTTCTAGTGTTCTGCTACGAGCCTGCCCTGTGCCAGGGCTGCACAGGACCATCGTGACTCTATTGGTCCCATTTAACCGCTTCCAAGATAATTGATGTATGAATCTATAATGAAACCAGCTCAGAATTTATGCTGGGTCTATTGAAATGGAAGCAAAATGGCTTGGCAAATGAGTCTTTGCTGAGTTGTTTGTAAGGCTCTTTGGGAGTAACGTAATAAGCTGTAAATAAATGGTGTGGGATTGTTTTCTTAGCAGGCACTTAAGACATTTTAGGAAGAGCAGGAGTTTGTAGTTCTGGTTTCTTTCTACCTCATGTGACTTATCCTCTAAATTTCTTTTCTGTTGTAGGACCACCTGGCCTACCAGGTAAGTACCTATTTTGTATTTTTCTAGTTCAAGAGGCAGCTATGGTTGGCTGGAGCCCCAGGACCCAAGGACCACAGGTGGTAGAGGGAAGAAGTGAGGCAGCATCCTGTCCATGGCCACATCCTTTTCTGCAGCCCTAACCTGAGACCTCCTTCACCAGACCCTCCACCTGTCCTTGTTCTAGAAGGAGGGTGGGTCAGTGGCGGGCGGGGGCGGGGGGCAGCAGGAAGATGTGGGAGATGCCAAAATGCTGGCTGTCTCACTGGCTAAAGGAAATCACATGACCTGCAGTGAAGATGTCTTTAACTGTTCCTATTCTATACTTTGGCACAGGACCCCCAGGAGTTGATGGGTTACCAGGACACAATGGATCAGATGGACAGCCTGGTCTCCAGGGACCAAAGGGAGAAAAAGGAGCAAATGGGAAGAGAGGAAAAATGGGTAATTGGGGAGTTCTGCCACTTAATTCCTCTGTGTCATATCTCCCTGACTGTGTTCAAATGGGCAGCCCTGGGAAGGATTGTGTGCAGAGGAGGCAGGGTACTTCATGCTCTGCGTGGGATACTAATGTAACTCCCACCTGGAAGCTGCTGCGTTGAGATGCCAAGAATCTTCTTTTGGGACCAAATGTTTATGTCAGAGCAGAGAGGACAGCTCCCTAGGAACTGACCTCTCTTCCTGCAGCTGGAGATGTAAGGGAGCAGCCTGCCCCCGTGCTCACACCTGCCTTGCTTACACCACCCTCCTCCTCCACTCCTGCCCCCACCCCTGCTCACATACACATTGATTCAAGCCTCAGCCTCTGCTTTGCTTCCTGTTGCCACTTTCTTTCCAGCTGCTTGGTGTGTTTGGTTGACTTCAAGGGACTGATGCTGGCCTTTGTAGAGAGGATTTCCCTGACTAGAAGAGCTGCTCCCATTGCTTGAGTAGAGAGACAACACTCAGACCTCCCAAGGTTGGCATATGACTCTGGGTCCTCCCTTAAGGAAGCTTGCAAAGGGATTCCATTGTCTGAGGCAGTTCCTCTGGGCTGCTGTAGAGGCCCAGAGACACCAAGGTGTCTTTTGTGTTCAGGGAGAAGCAGGGACTGGTGTGGGACCTCACAGGATCCCTGGCCAGGGTGAGACAGGTTCTGAAGACCTATCAGCACCATCGTGGGAGCTGTGGAGATGGACAAGAAAGAATCCTCTGAAGAAAATGGGCATGTGGCATGGTGGGAACTCACAGACACCAGAGGGCCACTAGTAAAAAGGCAGAGAGAGGTGGATTTTAGCCAGATCCTCTATGTGCAGCCTCTTAGATCCACAACCATGGACAGGTCCTGAACTAGGAAAGGTAGCAGGAGCTTCTTTCAAATCAGCTCCCCCTCCCAGGATCTCTGACAGCCCCCCCCTCCTAGCAGCTCTGCTATCCCTATCAGCTATATAAGAGAAAACCGGAGGAGAGGGAGAGAACTGTTGAACACTTCTGTCCTTTGGCAAACCCACCTGCTTGTGTGTCCAGGGGCAGCCATGCAGATGACAATGGGCACACATCATCCAAGTCAACTTGGACCTCACCAGACCAGCAATTACAACTGGAATTATAGAGCAGAATAATAATTATAGCTGCCAATGCTTATCAGCATAGAATAACGATGACTACAAGAATGTGCAACTATTTGGTGTATCCTGGGAAGACTTCAAACTTATGATCAAGGCTAGAACATTAATATTCCAGGGGCAGGCTTAGGGTGGGGAGCACCATATTGCAAGTGGATATGGGGCAGATCAAAAAGGAGCAATTTATAAAAGATTTGGGACAGAGCCCTGGACTTGAGGACATGTAATTAAGTCTGTCCTCGAGAAACCACAAGAAGGCCAGAACATTTCATTCACTTATGGAAAACATGCTTACACGCAGGTACCAGTCTAGACACTGGTTCAGAAGTGATGAACCTGATTAGCCTTTGGAGAGACAAATCCCCACCTCCCTCTGAACATTCACTGAAACAATACTGACCAGGACACCTAACAGAAGAAAAGGCATTAATATCACTCACATGCAGGAAGTCACAGCTCAGCCCCATTCAGAAACCTGTACACCCCCCTTTTCCTACAGGGAAGGATTGTCAGTGACGACTATGGATTAATAATGACCCTATCTGGAGTCTGAATGAGCTCCAGGGAATGATCTTGTAAGGAAAGCAGATATGGGCCTTAATCTTTTCTGAGATATATAACCCACACCAGCCCCCAGTCAGGTGGGGGGGCCCTATGTCTTTTCCGATGCTGACTAGTCTTCAAGCAGGTAATAGGAACTTCAGAAACCCTCTCTTTAAGTGTGAGTGGCTGGAGGACCTTGGTTCTATGCCTGGCTCAAAAGCTTTTAATTCCTTCATATCAAGACGCCCATCATGCAAAACTCTGTCACACTGGAGGAGATTGTCCTGTGAGCCACAGCACCTTCATGGAGCTGGCATTGTGACTGGGAGAGATGGGAAGCAATATAGCCACGTTTAGATGGTTCTTGATAGAGACAGACTGAGGTTACCTGAAGAAGCTGGTCCTGTGGAAAGAGATCACTAGGCGGTTGCTCAGTTCTGAGCCAGCTCAGGTTGGAGGGCAAAGGAGGCATTGTCCAGGTCACTCACAGCCTGATGTGAAGACCGTTGCACTGACCCCAGCCTGGAGCTTTCACAGGCTTTGTGGAACTGTTTTGAGTGGGCAACCCCACAAGCAAACAGGAGAGCCATTTCTCCCTCGGGAGTTAGGTGGGGATAACATGATCTTTCTTCTCTAGCAGATTTTAACTCAAAGCCAGTGAGAAGTCATGGCACAAATGATGCCATTACAGTGCCGCTGTGCAGGGCTGGCAGCTCTGACCTAACCTGCATCAGGGTAGAAGATGTGCGCGCAGTGAATATGGTTGGCTGGTGCCAATGGGTGGCTAATGTGAATCACCAGCAAAGGATGTTTTGTCACATGTGCTGGTTAAAACACAAAAGCAGGTGTGATGGTGTATTCCTGTAATCTCAGCTGGAGGGTGGCAGGGGCAGGCAGAAGATTCCTCTGGAGCTGGCCAGCTAACCCAGATAAAACATCAAACTCCAGGTTCAGTAAAGAGACCCTATCTCACAATGTATGCCGATGATGTGGCTTAGCTTCCTGTACAAGTCTGACGACCAGAGTTCAATTCCAAGGACCCACGTGGTTGACAGAAAGAACTGACTGCTGCAGGTTGCCCTCTGACCTTCACCTGTGCACACCTACCCCATCCCTCCCACACCAATATTTTGTTTTCTTTTTGGTCTTTGAAACAGGGTTTCTCTGCATAGTCCTGGTTGACCTGGAAATCACTCTGTAGACTAGGCTGGCTTCGAACTCACAGAGAATGGCCAGCTTCTGCCTTCTAAGTGCTAGGATTAAAGAAAGGCATGTGCCATCACACCCAGCGATTTTTATATTATTATTAAAAACAATATGGTGAAGGGCGATAGAAGAAGATATCTGATATCAACATCTGGCCTTCAAATGCACATACAGACACACAAACAGACACACATGGCAAAGACAGACTGCATGTAGGCAAACATTCCCCATTGTCTTTTAGCAAAAGCTGGAAAGTGGCCATGCACACCCCAGCTCTGAGGCAGAATACACCATCAACAAAGGCTCTGATAGCTCTGACCACTGCCTCTGTCACAAAATGAACATTTTCCTATTGCCCATATGGCCTGTTTGAGAAGGGAAATAAAAGGTGTGTGAGGGAGACTTAGAGCAAAGGAGGGTAAATCAGATGACAGTGCAGACACGCTCTTGAGTTAGAATAAAGGGCTGGAACACCGCACTGTAAGCAGCACATACCATTTCCCTGAGTGCTGCTGCATGTGGGCTGTACGGCATCTTTAGAAGGTGTCAGTAGCACTTGGCACATTGTGCAGGCGGAACTCTATAGCAACCACCCAGTCCTCTGTCCCCTTCAGATAACATGCCAAACTGCTTATTTAAAATACTGACAAAGGGACGCCTTCTCACACAGAGGGCCCAGATAAGAGCTTTTGTCACTTTTCAGCCAGAAGTCCTAGTGTCCCAGAGCAGTAATGACCCAGAGCTATGACCTCTCAGTACAGCTGTGAAGACTGAATCCTGAACCCTGGCTCCTTGGTCAACAATAGCGTCACTGTACCGCTTCTGACTGTAGGTGTAGAGTCCATGTCAGAGCACGTGCGTGCTGGCGGAGGACACCTGTCCCTCTTTACCTCCTCTACTGTGCCCTCTCAGTGATAGCTGGCGTTCACACTTGTCATTTAAATAGTTGTTGTTGCTGCTTTCTGAGACAGGGTCACAGGTAGACCAGGCTTGCCTTAGATTCTCTATAAACAATGATGATCTTAAACTCCAATCTCTGTGTGCCACTAGGCTCAGCTCTAGATTTTTGTTATGATTAGCTGGGATCTAGCCAGTGGTATTTTCTTCACTACATTTTAATTTCATGTTTCTGTAATGCTGGAGACTGAATCCAGGGCCCCACGCTCACCTAAACCCAGCCCCCATGATGCAATCTGAGGTGAAAACCTCTGTCATTGAAAAGCCCGGACATGCGCCAACTGTGGTCAGGCATGGTACATGTTTAATTCTGGCACTTGAAAGGCAAAGGCAGGAAGATCTCCATGAGTTCAAGGCCAGCCTGGTCTACAGAGCAAGTTCCAGGACAGACAAGGCTACATAGACCCTGTTTCAAACAAACAAACAGAGCCAACTGAATAGCAGGTAGCACAGACAAGATTGAGGATTGGATAAGAACTGATATAAATGAGTTCTACAGTGCCTTCCAACCTGGGATTTTTTTGTATTCCTTTAGAACAGTGCTTCTCAACTTCCCTAACACTGAGATCCCTTGATACAGTTGTTCATGTTGTGGTGAGAACCCCAACTATAAAATAATTTTCATTTCTATTTCATAACTTAAATTTTTCTACTGTTATGAATCGTAATGTAAACATCAGTGTTTTCCGATGGTCTTAGGCAATCCCTGTGAAAGGGCCATTCAATCCCCTGTGAGGTTGTGACCCACAGGTTAAGGAACACTGCTTTAGGACAACTATGTGTTTGGCATAAGGTAGGATGGTTTTAAAACTAGAGGGGGGCTGGATGTATGACTCAGTTAGTAGAGCACTCATCTAGCTTGCACAGAGCCTTGGAGTTAGTCAAAGCCTCATATAAAACCAGGAATATACCAAAGGAGGCAAGAGGATTGCTCTGAATTTGAGGCCAGCCTGGGCTATATAGTGAGATCTTAAAACAAAACAAACAAACTGGAGGAAAGATTTTGCCACCCCAGAGATCGACTAATCAGGAGTTAGTCGAATGAATAGGACATAGGGAGAGGGGTGGATTACTTTGATGGGTCCTACAGAAGGGACAAGAAGCGTGCAGGTGATTATAGAAGACAGAGGATTCCACATCATCTCGGTTGTGGACCTTGAGAGGACTGGACTGATATGCTTGTATTATACAGCTGCGCCCGGCTCTTCCCCGATGTCTGCAATCTCAGTTTGAGTAGCATCACAATTAAGCAGCATCTTCAGGGGATGCTTATCAAGACAAGCAATCATTTCTGGAGATAAGCAGTCTTATACGATGGTCAATGTCATTGTGCCCTCTCTTTCCTCCCTCAGAAGCTGAGGATACTGGCGTACTGGAGAATTCAAGTCACTCTTTTTAATGGATTTCTTAAAATTTTCTACAAAAACAATCAGCTTCTAATTAAGATAGTTTTAATGTCCACTCCCCAGTCAGTGAGCCTTCTATTTCGTTTTCTCTGGAATATCATGTTTTCTACATCCAGAAGAATGTTAAACAAAAAGGATGAGTGTGATATTAAGGGACATGTATGCAGCCTTTCACCAGAAAAGATGATGCCAACTTGTCAATTTCTCAGACTCTTACCAAATGAGGAAATTCCTTTATTCCTAGTTTGCTGAGGATTTCATTGAGACTGTATGCTGAATGCCATCAAATGTCCTTTTGCGCCCATTGAGATGTGCCCTTCCTTGTTTGTCAATGCACTGAATTACATTTACTGAATAACTCAAATTCTCAAGTCTTAGTAGTGTCAGGCAGTTAACTTCAGAACACGTTTAAGGGAACTTGGAATACTGCCATTTATTTTTGTCTACAAATTAACATTTAGAAAACTTCCCTGCAAGCCGAATTCTAGTTTGTTGACTGAGGCCTGGGGTAGGGCCTTGACAGAGTCTTACCCTAGCAGTGGGACTAGGCTAGTTCCAGGAAAGGTGGCTGTGGAGCACTAACAAAACAAAAAACCAAGCCTGGAGGAGCCAGGCTGATTGGCAGTAGATATTAACCATTGTGCATTGACCTTACTCTCCATGTTTTCTGGTAGTTTCTTGTCCTTGCAACAGAATAGCTGACACAAACATTAGGGAATTGAAGGTTTATTCTGGCTGACAGTGGCAGGTTACAGTCCATCATGGCAGGGACATAACAGCTAGAAGTGGCGGCAGCTGGTCATCTGCCCTCTGGTGTTGACTTAGCATCACTTGCAGCCACCATTTCAACTTTGCTAAAACTGAAGTGACTGCCCAGCCCCCGACTCATTCTGTTCTAAGAAATAAAGAGCACAGATGACAGCAGCTGTTCTGACGATCCTCTTAATGGCTCGTTCACCCTTCTGTGGAGATGGTGTCTTACTGTCATTGGCTCCTCTCTCGATTCGTTCTTCAACACAGCAGCTTAGAGTCCCTAAAAGTTGTCCCCCAGAGCCACCAGGAAATACCATCCCATAATGAGTATACAGCAGCATTGCTGGAAGGGTGGTGAAGGGTTTCTTGTTGTTTTACAAAACTGCTCTACAAAGGCACAGTCATTACAAAGAGTGAACCAGAATTGTGTGCACAAGTTAATATGTCATCCCCCCTCTCCCGCGCCCCCGCAGGGTTACCTGGAGCCACAGGAAATCCAGGGGAAAGGGGAGAGAAGGGAGACGCTGGCGAACTAGGCTCTCCTGGAAATGAGGGCCCGCCAGGGCAGAAAGGTGAAAAGGGAGACAAGGGAGACGTGTCCAACGATGTGCTTCTCACAGGTAGGCTGCCTGACGTGGGGTCTTCCAACCCAAGGGCTGCTATGGTGACTTTGATCTTCTCTGCAACATCTTTTGGAATGCTTTCTTTCCTGGTTTGTTTGAGACAAGGTCTTCTGTATCCCAGGCTAGCCTGGAACCCCGCTGTGTAGCAGACCGACCTTGCCCTATCCTCCTGCCTCCATCTTCCAAGTGTTGGGGCTATAGCCGGGTACCACCGTGCTTAGCACGGCATTCTGTATTTTCAAAGCTGTGCACGTTTGTCCATGTGGACAAGTGTGAGTCTGGTATCTATCACAAGTAATTTAACTCATTACCCTAGTGGGCAGGGTGTGTGGTGCCTCCAGCCTGAAATCCCAAGTGTGGGGAGGCTGAGGCAGCAGGGTTGCTTCGAGTGTCTGACTACATGGAAAGACAAGGTCACAGTGCGAATGGAGACAGAGTCTAACCAGGCTCACGCTGTGCCACTACACTCGGCCGTGCTTCTCCTAGCTGGCTGTCCAGTCAGGAGGGTTTCAAATGATAGGGGACCGGTCTCACAGGCATTCTGCTTGGCTCTGGGATTGGATGGTAATCAAGTTCCTTAGAAGATGAGGTTGTGGCTCAGTAATAAAGTGCTTGCCTGGTTTGTAAGAGTCCCTGAGTTAAATTCCTTAGCTCAAGAAGGAGAATGGGAGGGATGGGGTAGGGGGTTGGGGTGGGACAAGGGAGAGGAGGAAGGTGAGGAAGCAGAGGAAGAGGAGGGAGAGGAGGAGAAGGGAGAGGAGAGGAAGAAGAAAAGAGTTCCTTTAGGGCTCTAAGCAATCAGAATCGGGGTCTCCGGCACCGCAGTAACCAAGTCTGGGCTCTGCTAAGAGACCCTGGAGCTGGGATCCTGCTCATGTCACTTGTGACCTTAACCACTACTCCTTAGCAGAACTCCCCGAGAGGATCCCATTCCCACCCCACTGAGGGACTTATGAAGGAAGACTGATAAAACTCTTGGCACAGATCCTGCAAGAATGGATCATCTTGGTAGTTTCATCTCTAGGAAGGGGTGCACACAGTGGGACTCCAGAGCTGCTTGCTTTCCTTTCCCTAGTGGAAAACTGTCTCTGTGACAAACTTTTTATCAGTTTCTCCCCTCCTTCTCTCTAGGTGCCAAAGGTGACCAAGGCCCACCTGGTCCCCCTGGACCCCCAGGACCTCCAGGCCCTCCTGGAACCAGAAGATCCAAAGGCCCACGGCAGCCAAACATGTTCAACAACCAGTGCCCAGGTCACCGAGCCTTGCCCACAAGGAACCCACTCTTTGTGTTAATGATGCCTCTTCCAGACTTTGAGACCGAAATTTTGAAAGAGGGAGAATTTGTCCTAAATGGGATTCCTCCCAGCAATATGCTCACTGGAAGTCTGAATCCATGCCCCGGGCATGAGGACCTTGACAGGCCAGCACCCGACCTATCATCCCTCCCCTCGCTGCACTCCCTATACTTATCTCCATGCCAGTTCTTGGCCGTTTAAACCTCTCCCTATCTCTGGAGCAGTGTTTTATTTGGTTTCTTTTTTCATTTCTGTTGGAAATGAAGAACACAGTGTCACTAGGTTGCCTGAGGGCAGCATCTTGAGAGCCAGGCTGTTAACTGTAGCAACAAGTTCCAGAGAGAGTGAAAAACTGGAAGATAGTGGAGCAGTCCAATTGGTTAATTCCCTGCAGAGAGTAATTATAGCATTTCCATCGCTGTCAGTAGTGTGTGTGCTGGGGGGAAGCTGACCCCAGAGCCCCATGTCTACCATGTCTAAGCTATACCTGGGGTCCCCCACCATTTAGTGAGTGGCAGGTGATATTGCCAGCCACAGTGCTATGTACTTAGTTCTTCTGAGTCCCATGACTTTCCTAGGGGGCTGGCATCCTTGTGTCTGGCTTACAGATGGAAAACAGACACCCCAGGAACTACCTGGCCCAGTTAATTTCAAAAGTTCCTTAGAAATGAAAGATTACAATAATGGAAAGTATTTCTAGAGTGGATTTAGAACTTGAGTGGTTACCCAGAATGCCTTGACTGTCTTAAACCAGGAGGGACAACTTGAGCTGTCATTTCAGCAGCAGATATGGAGGAGGACCCCGACCTGGATTCTCTCTGACTTTCTCCAAACAACTTCACTGTTTGAAATAGTGTTCTTTCTAGATGTTTTCAGGGAATGAACCCAGCTCCCGGAGGGGAGCTGCCGGGAAGCATATGGCTTAGGACTGCTAAAAAGCAAGTAATCAAGAAACATGGTGGAAATGTTATAATGGATATATTTAGGACTTTGTCAGGAAGTGGAGGTTATATATGTAAATCTTTAATATATCCCCATTGTGACAACAGCTTCTGCTTTGACTGTTGCCATTTTAGGTGAGACGTGTGCCGTACCAAATGACGATACCTTGGTGGGGAAAGTGGATGAGAAAACAAATGAACGCCATTCTCCGCAAACAGGTACAAGCCCTGGCACCCTAGGCTGGTGTGCCTCCTTGCTAGTGTGCTTCACCAGCCTCCACAGGCCCTAAATCCAATCAGCACCACACAGAAGAACTGTTTGGAAATTCAAAACTGGATGCGTTGATTGTCATAACTGTCAGCCAAGTAACTTCCTTTTCTTCTAACAGAAACCATGATCTCTTCCATTGGAAACCCAGCCCGAGTACTAAAAGTTAGAGAGACTTTCGGGACTTGGATAAGGGAGTCTGCCAACAAGAGTGATGAGCGCATCTGGGTGACGGAACATTTTTCAGGTACTTCTCTCCAGCAATGATCTGTCTGGTGTTACGCTTCCCTTCAGGTTTATTTATACCCATGTGTTTGAGGTCCCCACTTGTGTTGGTATGAGGCTCTTTATTTTGGAAAGCACAGCTAAATGGGAAGAACACTTTCCTATTTGGGATGTGTTGGTTGCAAGCTTTGTAGCTCAGTCCTAGGGACACGCCCACTGAAGTGTAAACTATCCAGTTTAACATAATAGCCAGAAGGAAATAAACAGTATGACATCTATAGGTTTTGTCAACCAAGCCATAACATGGATGTGATATGAGAGACAAATTATGCCACACAAATACCAACAGTCTGGCTCTGAGATCTGGTGTGTTCGGGGTGATATGACCTTAGATATAAAAGACCAATTCTGTGTGCACTGTCTATCATTGCCGGAGTTTGATACCATCCTATGAGAATACTTTTGGCCACGTTTCTCACATATTTGTTGGACAGAGCCCAAGGGAGATGGCAAAAAACTGTCTCACAGCCTCCCCTTGTCTGAACTTAGTCCCAGCCATATTGTTCCCAAAGGATGTGATTGAAGTGGCAGTTGCCAATGGTAGTCACAGTGGCCTCGTTCCAGAAGGGTCTGACAGGACACACTAGTTGACAAAAAGCTAAGAGCTGCTTCTTGATTTTATCACCACTAACTGATCACTGCAATAATAGCCTTCATCGCCCAAGCTGAGGGTTTGGGCCTCAAAGGAAAAGAGAAATGCTGAACAGGAGTGGCAGTGGTCTTGGTGGGTAGCAAGGGGTGGGAAGCCGCAAGCAGTTGCTGTGCCAAGTGTGTGTTCCCAGGATAGCTTTGTGCTGCTTGGTTTCATACACACATTGGGTGTGACAGGTGGGATGGGGCACAAGTTCTCTCAGTGGCCTGTTACAGCTTCCTCGTTTCCTTCCCTCCTGCAGGAATCATGGTGAAGGAGTTCAAAGACCTGCCGGCACTTCTCAATAGCAGCTTCACCCTCATCCACCTACCACACTACTTCCACGGCTGTGGGCACGCAGTTTACAACAACTCTCTCTACTACCACAAGGGGGGCTCCAACACCATAGTGAGGTGAGCCTCCCGGACCTCCGTGCCTTGCAGTGTCTACCTAAGGGTCTCATACTGCACCCATTGTGGGCGTCTTCTGCAGTTGTTTAGATGTGTTAGATCTTTATGTACCTAGGGAAGTCAATCGGGGTTTGTCCCCTAAAGGAATGGCAGAATACAGTGAAGGAGCCCCATGCCCTGGCCCCAGCCTGGGGTCTGCATTTGTTGCTGATGTGGACCCATGAGAAGATGAGAAGTGGGGAGAAGGAGACCTGGAGTGTGGCATCTCACATTCTTTGAGATAGGAAGTAAACAGAGTTGGAGCCCTTCTAGAACAAGGGGTCATTCTCCGACATCAGGGGCTCACATTTCTCCTTTCTCTTGAGTCAAGTTATTTTGTTAAAATTCTTTCCCTGGGAGGAGCATAAACCACATCTGTCCCTCCCATGATGTTCCAATGGCAAACAGAAGTGTGATTCCACCCTAGTTCAGTCTGGGGAGCCAAAGAGCTGCTAGGTTATTTACAGAGCAATGGGTGAGTTCGTTACCTCCCGGACACGGGTGACCTTAAAACAGCCACACTGGAAAGTCTACACCCAGCATGGATGATGGCTGCCCCCTCCCCTAGTTTTTTTCTCTAGCCTCTCCCCAAGACCCGAAGGCCACACACAATTAGGGCAGAATTGCATACAACTTGTTAGGAGGAGTGGCTGGATACTCAGGTGAGGGACCCATGACCCTCCCCAATCCTTCCTTCTATGAGGGAAAGTCGGAAGTCATCAAACCCAGCTGTAATAACCTTTCACAAGCAGGCTCAGCCAGTTTGGTGTGGAGGATAACCAAGATAGCAAATGCCTGTCACTCACCTCTCCCTCTCTCCCATCATCTCTTCTCTGGTCATCTTGGTCACCCATTTGGGACAAACTTTCTGGTAGAAGAGGAAAGAATTCACCTCCTGCTCAGATTCCTTACCGGGCCCATGGGTGCCTGGTGTCTGTTTAACCCTAGCTCTCTGCTACTGTGCTACTAGGATTACTGGGACACAGTTGTTGGAGTGGGTGAGTTCCTGGGTGAAGAGACCCCGGAATGAGAAATGAACTCTGTAAAAATGGGGTCTAGGGTTTTTATTTTTGAGACATGGGTCAAACCCAGGGCCTCAAAATACTAGAAATCGTCTTTATCAGTAAGCTAGAGCCCCTCTCTCTCCTTTCTACTTTTTATTTTTATTATGAGAATTCTTTTTCCTTGGGGAAATGTAAACAATAACCTATCCCCTCCTTACAGAACACTAGCGCACAGAAGTGGGGTGCCACTAAATTCCAACCTGGGGAACCAGTGAATTTATTGGGCATGCCTTTAAAGCTCAAGTGACCTCCCAAGCAGTCAGACCACCCTAAGTCTCTCCCAGCTTCACAGACAGAGTTTCCTCCCCAAGGCAGTGAGTGAACTTCCTTAAATCATAAGGCCACACTCAACCAGGGCAGAATTACAGACAAATGGCCACAGACTCAGAGGAGGATTCAGCAACCCTTCTGATCCCCCATGACCTAAGAAGTATAGCACAAATTCTCATTGTTTTTATAATAAAAACTCAGAGAGAGAGATTGGGGTTAAAGCTGAAGATCAGAGAAGCAAAGCAGCCACTAGAGAGTTCTCACCCCTGCCAATGCTCAGACTAAAGGGGTGATCCTATCCTCAGACTGCATCTCCAGACTGTATGGGTCTCCACCAAACCTCAGACTGCACTGAGCTCCTGTCTCCTCCTGCCTTATATTCCTCTCTAGTCCTGGGATTAAAGGCACAGGATCCCAAAGGCTGAGATCACCTCTCTGTGAGCATTTTCTAATACAGAAAATGAGATTCAAATCTCATGTAGCCCAGGGTGGTCATGAACACACAGAGATCCATCTGCCTCTCTCTCCTGAGAACTGGGATTAAAGGTGTGTGCCCACAACTGCCTGGCCTCTTTGGCTAACTAGTATGGCACTCTGATCTTCAGACAAGCTTTATTTGTTAGATCATAAACAAAGTATCACCACAAAGAAGGAATGTGTCCCAACAAGCCCAGTCTCAGGGTTGGAGTTCATGCAGACAACAGCTGCTAAACTCAGAGCACAGCAGTCTACAGCAGTCTTGCCAAGTTGCCTAGGCTGCTCTTAAATTCTCTGTGTGGGCCAGGAAGGCCTTGAACTTACTGTTACAGACCCTAGAGAAAATCACATTTTCACTAGAAGTATAAGGCCAAATGAGAGTCTTTATTTAGCTTGTGACCAAGAACTGACTCCTGCCACAAAGAACTCTCCTCCCTAAGCAAGGCAGGATAGGGTTGATAAAGAAAACCCACAATTATATATACCAGAGGTGGGCAGAGAATCAAAATTTTCAAAGGTTTCAGTTCAGTTAATAAAACGATTTATGTTGTAAAAACAAAGGACCTCCAAGGTATCCAAGAATGTTCTGCTCAGCAGGATGTACCCAGCAGGGGCTAGGGAGCAGTGAGGTGAAATGCAAGATAGAGTTATCTAGAACTAGGAAAAAAAAAAAAAAAAAAAAAAAAAGGTCGCTTTGGAGTTTTTCATTTAACGATCCTCCCAAGTACTTAAGATTATAATCCTGTACCACTACCAGACTTGGGTGACCTGACTGGGTAGGGAACCTGTCCTAAGCCTAGATCTGTATCGAGCCACAAGCCTAGAGCTGAAGGAGGGGCAGGACTGAATCAAAGCTTGCTGTTTCTGTAGGGCAGACACCTCACCCACCCTCATGGGGTTAGAGAGCAGTACAGGATTCCAGCATTCGGGAGCTGGTACTGATGAGCCCTTACCACGTGCTGGTTCTTTTCAGGACACTTTCCAGCCTAATTAAGATTTTTTCTAGTCTGTTTCTGTTTGACGTGCTTCCTAAATGCCCATCACAGTCACACAACACCTTGCCTTCTGCGGTCTTCTGTTCAATGGCGCCCTCTGGTGTTTTCTTTTAGCCTAATATCCTAGATAGACTTACTCTCCGATTTAGGTAGTAATAGAATCATAATTCACTTTTTTGATACTGTTTCGGTTTCGAGTCTGAAAAATCAAACATCAGAAGCTAAGGGACATGGAATTCCATGCCATGGTGGTATTTATCAGCCCCTACTGGACAATTGTCTTCACAGCCTTTGCTACATCTCTTCTCAGCCGGTGACTTTTCTTATTTCAAATTGTAAAAAAACCAAAACCAAAACCAAAACAAACAAACAAACAAAAAACCCAGCATGGACTATCCAGGAAACTTGGGAGTGCTGAAGACCCAATTTAGGGGCTAGAGATGTATCTGAGTTGAGAGAGTGTCTGAAGCTCTGACTTTGCTTTCCAGCACTACAGAAGCTAGGCTTGTTGGAGGCAGGAGGATTAGGTGTTCAAGGCCATCCTCAGCTACATTGCTGATTTGAGAATGGTCCTTAGCACCATACTGCAGTCTCCCTTTGTTCTGATAGCACAGGCTAGTCACTGGCCTTCACATCCTTACTTCCCAGAGCACCATTAAAGGGCAAGTAGAAAAGAAGTTGCCTGGAGCTTCTGGGCAACAGAAAACACCAGCCCTGCTAACTCAGTTTCATAGGACCCCAACAAACGACTTGTGTTCGCAGACATGGTTACCCAACTCTAACTCGTTTTTCTTAAAAAACGTTTCAGATTTGAATTCGGCAAAGAGACACCCCAAACCCTGAAGCTTGAAAATGCTTTGTATTTTGATCGAAAATACCTCTTTGCAAATTCCAAGACTTACTTCAACATAGCTGTGGATGAGAAGGGTGTCTGGATTATCTATGCTTCGAGTGTGGATGGCTCAAGCATCCTGGTAGCACAGCTGGATGAGAGGACATTCTCTGTGTTGCAACACATCAATACCACATACCCCAAATCCAAGGCTGGCAATGCCTTCATTGCTCAAGGGATCCTCTACGTCACAGACACCAAAGATACGAGGGTCACGTTTGCCTTTGATCTGTTCAGAGGAAAACAGATTGATGCAAACTTTGATCTCAGAACATCCCAGGCTGTTCTTGCCATGTTATCATACAACATGAGGGATCAGCATTTATATTCATGGGAAGATGGCCACTTGATGCTCTATCCTGTGTGGTTTTCAGCAGCAGCAGCAAGCCAGTGATAACCTGCCTCCTGTTTCTTCATTACACTCCACATGTTTCCTCAGGCTGTTGCAGCTCAAACAGGAAGCTTGTCTGTAAAGGATATCCAGGTACTTGGAGCATAACCCCAAGCCACAGGCACTTGTGCAATCAGCGAGTCCCCTTTAAACAGGGTTACTTAGATAGCTACAGATTGGAAATAGAAATGGTTGATATCTCATGATTCCTTCTCAAACTCAGCAAGTTGGCACTCTTCCTTGGGCCTTGGTTTTCCCATTGGTAATATGAAACATCTGAGTATGTTGATAACAATGTTCTCTATCTGCATGAAATTCTGTGATTCTTGGATGGTTATATATTAGATTGCTTTCTGTTTTTTTTTTTCTTTATAGCTTGAGGGATGAACACATCTGTAATGACTTACATTTTGGTATCTAGAGTAGGCACACTGACTCTTAAGGCTTCTAAGGTACCATGTTTTCCATAATTTGTTATTTTTCTCTGAATGTGCACCTGCCACCACAGAATAGTCACTGTTTTCAGCTCCTCAGTACAAACCTAAGATTAGAAATAAACAAACAAACAAGCAAAACATGAATAGCTGCAGGTCTCTACATGAAACTCCATCAAGCCCTTCTAGGTGTCTGTCAATTTCTGATCATGTCTGTTTGTTGCTGGGGAACATAAACACGGATTCCTCAGCTCACGGCCACTTCTGCTGAGGCTATGAGATTGCTGTATTAAACACTCAGAGGGCAATCATCTGGTTAGAGCCATGGAAACATGATGGTTTTCTCCAAAGAGAGGCACCGTTTGCAGTTAGAATGAAGGGAAGACAACTGGCTCAAAGGCCAAAGCCAGCCTGTTCCCTGTTGCTGTAAGAGGCATAAAGCCAGCCTAGCCCCTGTTGCTGTAAGGGGCATCACGTTCCTGTGCCTAAGACTCGTCCTGCAGACCACGACAGCAGTGAGCCATAGCAGTTCTGAAAATCCCACAACACTACCACCCAATCCTCTACAGAAAGAAAGAGAAAAAAAATGCTGACCTTATTCTAGGGCACAAAGTGAGCCAGAAACTGAGAAGTGGCTTGAGTTTTGGCAGAGGGGAAAGCTAAGAACAGCATCAAATGAAGTACATGAACCTCCAGTTAGGGAAGTATTCGCTCCCAAATGGTTCTCAAGGTTTGATCTGTTCCTCTTGGATATTAGAAAATGACTTAGTTTAATTGTCTCCCTCGCACCCTTAAACGGACATGTTTTCTGACAAACCCTGCAGCCTAGCACTGAATTCCAGGCAGGGCCATGGAGGTCAAGATGGAGCTGGGAATTTCATCACACCCTGAAGACAGGGAGAGAAACTATCCAGAAAAGACTGGCCAGAAATTTGTTCCAGAGTGTGTGTGTTCTGAAATAGTTTCTCTGGGCCCAAACCCATTCTCAGTGGCCCCATGGCCTGGTTTCGTCTTTTAACAGAAGCACTTTAAGACTTGGGGTGTGCACATTTAACTATTTAAGTTTTCCCGACCTCTGAAAATACCCAGGCAGCTGTGAGTGGCTCCCTTGTTGAGCTCTCAAGGTAATGGACCCGAAGCTTCTCCACTTCTCCATTGGGTCGGCTCTGCCAGTCGTCACAGCTTTTAAAGATACTCTCTCAGATTCAGTTGTTGCAAGGAGTTGTTTTATCAGTTGTTTTAACAATAGCTGAATGCTATTGTTCCTTTAAAGTATTCAGATATGTGGTACTGTTTCTGAGTACAGTAGCCCTGAATATAAACACAATTCCCTTACTATTAGTAGTATTGCTGAGAATAGATATGATACTAACTATACATGTCATAAGCAAAATAGTTATTGAATTAGCTCACATAGTTTTATTATCTGAACTATCAGCTATCTTAGTCTGGTTTTTGTTTGTTTGTTTGTTTGTTTGTTTGTTTTCAGCAGAGTCTGTGTTTGCCCAGGCTGATCTCAAACTCCTGGGGTCAAGTGATCTTCCTGTGTCAGCTTCCTGAGTGCTGGGCCTCAGACAAGTGGTTCTTTGTCTCTCTTAATTGTGGGTGAGGGATCATACACTCACTAATATAGAAGCTCACAGTGCCATTATTGTTTTCGCCACTGTTTCTCTTTTTTGTTATGGTATGGTAGGTTTAGAACAAGTTAGGATGACTGATGTTTAATGACAGTTTGTCTTTACAGAAGAAGAAGAAGAATTAAGATTTTATTTTTTTCTTTCAAACAGTACTTTATTCTATATCACACGGCACTCACATGCACACATGTGCACACACACGTACAAGTGTTTCAGGCTCACTGTGAAAATAGGAGGCACAGCCTTGTACTTTAAAGTGAAGTTATTATTTTAATCAACCCCACCATCACTTATAGCCAGAGTAGTTCTAAAACATTTTCATATCTCTGTATGAAATCAAATAGTTCTTGAATTCTTCTCAAATCTAGAGTAGATACCATCCTACTAGAAACCATACCTTGCAGCTTCAAAGCAAGACCAGACCCTATATACCAAAGCATTTCCTTTAAACTGACAGAGTCCAACCAATGTTGCAGAGGTAGCTCTGGTCTCGATGTGTCTTGAGGCAGAGGTGATGGGACAGGGAAAGCATTCCAGGCTGAATGTTTCAGATCAGTTCTGGTCTTGGGTTCCTTCAAAGGTCTTTTTACTCTCAAAATCAAAAGGTGACATGTCAAATGAGAAAGCACAATTTTTGGAAAGTCAGCTCAGCCATTGTCTCCCAGCCACACCAAGTACACATGAGCTTTGCCTGTGCGCTGTGGAGCTACCCGAAGGGGAAGTGAGGGACAGAGTTCTTCACTTTTCTTCTGTGCCATGTGGCCTTGTCTCTCACATAGTTCCCATCTGTAACCACAGATTTCAAATGACCAGCAAATAACAATTGCAATTAGTAAAATAAAATTATCATGATCATGATCATAATCACATGTAGAAACAAGTGTATTACTATTTTTACACACACACACACACACACACACACTATATATATATATATATATATATATATATATATATATATATGAAAAATAACTCAGATCAACACTGAGGTAGAATTATGTTGTTGGTTATGTTGTTGGTTTCTCTGTAGAAACTTTGTTTGCTAGCTCTGCCTGAACACTGGGCAATCATTAACATGGACTGTTCCTGCTATAGGGAAACACGGAAAATGGATAACTAGGAACCAAACCTGTTTTCATATGTTCTCTGTTGCTGTGATACCTTGACCAAGAGTGACTTGGAGGAGTAAGGGTTTATTTCAGCTTACACTATAGTCCATTATATAGGCAAGCCAAGGCAAGAGCTAAGAAAGAGGAACATGAAGGAATACAGTTCAATCCTTTCACTCAGCCAGCTTTCTCCCACGACTCAGGACCACATGCCCAAGTGTGCACAGATCACTGCGGGCTGACCTTCTAAGTCATCAATCCAAACAATTCCTCACAGACATGACTGTAGGCTAAGATGATGGAGGTAATTCTTCATTTGGGGTTCCCTCTTCCTAGATGTGTCAAGTTGACAACCAAGATTAGACATCATGGAATTGGGTACATACAGATGTAAACACAGCAGAAATTTGATGACATCAGCAGGGCAAGGGAACCGAAAAGCTATCTGGAGTCAAGATATTTGGACAACTCTCAATTCGTTAGAAAAAGAATAATAGTATAGTCTACTGTCCTGGTTAGTTTCATGTCAACTTGACACAAGCTTGAGTCATTTAAGAGGAGAGGACTTCAATTAAGAAAATGCTTCCATAGATCTGGCTGTAGGTAAGCATGTAAGGCATTTTTTTTTCTAATGATTGATGGAGGAGGGCCTGACCCATGGTGGATGGGGCCACCCCTGGGCTTCTGGACCTAGATTCTATAAAAACAAAACAAACAAAAACGCATGCTGAGAAAAGCCATGGGAGCAAGCCAGTAAGCAGCACCCCTCCATGGCCTCTGCATCAGCTCCTGCCTCCAGGATCCCACCCTGTTTGGGTTCTTCCAATGATGAACAATAATGTGGAAGTGTAAGCCAAATAAACCCTTTCCTCCCCAACTTGCTTTGTGGTCATGGTGTTTCACTGCAGCAATAGAAACCTTGACTAGGACACTTATGTACCTTTCTGTGTGGAATGCCCTGAAAACTACAGTTCTTGAGAAATTAGAATTGTTCTGTTCCTAAAACAGGGGCACAATGTCACTGACTTATATGTACTGGCTGGTTTGATTAGGCAGATAACATTGTCAATCAACCAAAAAAAAAAAAGTTCCTTAGTTATGTAGTGAATTTACACTAAGACTTCCTCAGCTAGAGGAAAAGCGGTTCAAGAACCCGATGCCTATGGAGCTTCCTGGTAGCACTTTGGCCCCTGATAGCTCAGTGTGCACTGCTTTTGACCTTCGTAACTGAACTAGTACAAAATGGAAGTCCAAAAAAATAAGATTCTTGTCCCTGTAAGTGGGCTATTTAGACTTTGCATGCAATTCAAATATCTTGTAGCTGCTGGAGTGGGTTTTAAATAAGGATGAGGGGCTGGGGAGATGCTCAGTGATTGGGAGCACTAGCTGCTCTTCCAGAGCACCTGGGGTTCAATTCCCAGCACCCACATGGCAGCTCAGAACTGTAACTCCAGTTCCAAGGGATCCAACACCCTCATTCAGATGTACATGCAGGCAAAACACCAATGCACACTAAACAATAATAAATTAATTAAAAATAATAAAATACAGATTAAATTAATCTCTCGGCTTCACTTCTTTTCCCTCCAAATAAACTGTTAACGGTCAACTTTGACAAGGGAAGTTGCTTCAATTCAGTTTCTGTGTTAACTTTTTAAAAAAGTGTGTGTGTGTGTGTGTGTGTGTGTGTGTGTGTGTGTGTGTATCTGAATTCTATGACTAGCAGTCTGGTTACGCCAGGATGCTAAGCTTGTTTACCAAGGAACCCTGTCCCCAGTCACAGGATAGGGCCATTACATCATGCCCAGCTAGGAGATACTCCTTTTTAAACTGTATGTAGAGAGTCTCCTTCCTCCCCCCAGGCAGAGAGCACTCCTCACCAAAGACATTGGCTGTAGCCCAGCAGTACCTATTACTCTAAAAACATCACCCCCATGGGATACCCTTCTTCACCCTTTCAAAGTAACCCCCACTTGGTAGTCATCACCTATAAGCCAAAATCTTTGCTAGGCAATCAGAGCCTCATGTGGAAGTTCTTCCAATGCTTTTTTATGAAAAGTTCAAATCTTCAGCAGTGTGACAGACAGAATCACGACTTGGATTATGCATCAGCAAACACCTTCTCTATCAAGTGCTAGAATTAATGTCAACTCACAGTCTTCATATGTTAGCTCCTGAAGGGACTGCGCATGCTGTACAGAATCCCTTACACCAAAGACATGCCTCCCCTGACCAACTGATCATTACAAGCATCTCAGCCCTCATTGGAATGGCTCTAAAAGGCCATCCAGTGCCAAAGTTCCATGCACAGGCTTTGTCACTGAGTCTGCATCACTGACATCTTTTTGTCCCTTCTGCTATGATTCCCACAGAGGCTCCCTAATGATTTCTGGAGGGCTGACCTCCACTTCAGATACTTTCTATGGGATCTCAGACCGATGGAGGGTTGTCACATACAATACAGAATACCAAAGCAAAATTTTAATTTCGGATCAAGAAAAACAAATTAGTAAAAGCACGCCCAAAAATTTCACTGGATTTACTTGTACAAAAACTTTGTTGATTTAAGCTAAGCATGATGACTCATGCCATTAATCCCAGCACTGAGGAGACAAAGGCAGAGGTAGGTGGATCTCTCTGAGTTCCAGGACAGCTTGCTCTACATGGTGAGCTCCAGGACAGCCAGGACTACATAGAGAAACCCTGCCTCAAAAAAATAAAAAATTGGTTATTTAAATAATAGCATTGATTTAAAAGTAAAATTTAACTGTAAACCCTGTGTTTACATCTGTTAAAGCCCGAAAACCTTGTTGCATGTAGTTGCAGAAAGAAGCTACTGTCCTTGGTGGAGAGCCCAGGCTGCCACTGGAACAATGCAATGGCCCCATTGCTGTTAAGTTGGAATGGCATGCCAATGGAACAGGATGCACTGGCTGCTGTTAAACAGTAGTTTCAGAATCAGAGAGAAGCAGGGATTGCGGACAATGAAATCAGGTGGGAGCTGCTGTGATTGACTGACCCCGTAAACATCTGGTAAAGGCTGAGCATGGTTCACAGCCAACAGAAAGCTAAGGTGGCAAGTCAGGAGGCTCTGCACATCTCCAGAATACCAAGAATCTCCCTAAAGGGTTAAGAAAAAGTTCAAGATTAGACCTGGCATTTGAATATCTAAATTACCCAAAGCCAAAGTTTAGACATCTAACAAAAGCCTGCTTTAATATATTATTGAATTCCATTTGGAGGTATTTTGAATTTTGTTTGTTTTCTGAGAAAGGAACTCACAAGGCCCTGACTGATCCTGAACAGAGGATAAGCTTGAACTTCCTTCTGGTCCTCTTGCTTGCACATCCCAAGTGCTGGGCTTACAGATATGCATCATCACAACTGGTTTTAGGTGATGCTGGGCATAAAATTCAGAGCCTTGTTCATGTTAGACAAGCACTTCCAGCTCCTCTTAATTTAATTTTACTAGGTTATACATATCTAGGAATTCATCCATTTCATCTAGATTTTTGTCAGGGTTTGGAAACCCAAGTCTTTTTTTAGAACATTTTTTAAATTTATTTTTTACATTCCAATTCCAGTTCCCCCTCCCTCCTCTCCTCCCACTCCCCCACCCATCCCCACCCCTAGCCCCCCAACCCCCACCACCTCCCAACAACTCTTCAGAGAGGGTAAGGCCTCCCCTAGAAGTCTACTAAGTCTGTCCCATCATCTCGTTGAGGCAGAACCAAGGCACCTCTCCACCCCCCCACACACCCCTGTGTCTAGGCTGAGCAAGGTATCTCTCCATATAGAATGGGCTCCACTAAGGCAGTTTTAGCATTAGAATTAGAACTTGGACCCACTGCCAGTGACCTCATATATTGTCCCAGCTGCACCATTGTCACCTATATTAAGGGAGTCTAGTTTGGTCTTATGCAGGTTCTCCATTTGTCAGACCAGAGTCAGTGATCTCTCACTAGCTTGGGTCAGCTCATTCTGTGGGTTTCCCCATCATGGTCTTGACTTTGTTCATATTATCGCTCCTCCCTCACCTGGATTGCACTCTGGGAGTTTGGCCCAATGGTTAGTTGTTAATTTCTGCATCTGCTTCCATCTGTTTCTGGAAGAGAGTTCTAGTTTCTCTGGGGTTGTAGATTGTAGGCTGGGTATCTTTTACTTTATGTCTGGTATCCAATTATGAGTGAGTACATACTATATTTGTCTTTCTGGGTCTGGGTTACCTCACTCAGGAAGTTTTTTTTTTTTTTTTTTTTTTTTTTAGTTCTATCCATTTGCCTGCAAATTTTAGGATGCATTGTTTCTTACCACTCCATTATTTGAATATACCACATTTTCTTTATCCATTCTTTGGTTGAGGGGCATCTAGGTTGTTTGCAAGATCTGGTTATTATGACTAATGTTGTTATGAACATAGTTGAACAAATGTCCTTTGGTGGTGTGAATGTGCCTCCTTTGGGGAACCCAAGTCTGTAACATATTCTCTCTCTCTCTCTCTCTCTCTCTCTCTCTCTCTCTCTCTCTCTCTCTCCATTTTGTTTCTACATTTTTAAAATACATTTTAATGAAAATACAATTGCATCACTCCCCATGCATCTGGACATCTGGCTTTCCCAGCACCATTTATTGAAGATGCTGTTTTTCTCTCGTGCATGTTTTTTGCCTCTCTGTCAAATATCAAATGGTTGTACTCATGCTTGGGTCTTCTTTTCATTCCATTGGTCTACATGTCTGTTGTGTGCCAGTACTATATTGTTTTTGTTACTATAGCTCTATCAGTAATCCTGAGGTCTGGAATGGCAATCCCTCCAGTATTTCCATTTTGTTCAAGATTGCTTTGGCTGTGTAGGATCCTTTATGGTTCCATATAAATTTTAGAATTTTTTTTCTATTTCTATGAAGAATGTTGTAGACATTTTGATTGAGATGGCATTGAATCTGTAAATTGCTTTTGGTGGGATGGTCATTTTTACAATATCATTTCTATTTTATATGTCTATTTTCTCAATCTTTTCCTTTAAAAAAGTTTTCATTGTAGAGATCTTTTGCCTCCTTTGTTAGATTTACTTCAAGATTTTTTACCGTCTTTGATGCTGTTGCAAATGGGAATGTGTCTGTGATCTCTTTCTGGTTGTGTTTCTTGTTTGTATATAGAAAAGCTATTAAATTGATCTTGTACCCTGACATTTTGCTGAAACTGTTGTTTCTAGTTTTTTGGTGGAATCTTTTGGGATCACTTATATACAATACTATTTATCATCTTCAAAAAATGTGTTTATTGAATTATCTATGTTGAAGCAACCCTGCACTTCAGGGATAAAGTCAACTTGACTATGGTGATCTTCATATGTGCCTGTATTCTGTTTGTTATTTTTCCCCCTATTATGTCTTTACCTGGTTTGGGTATTAGAATAAAACTGACAACAAATTTGGGAGTGATCCTTCTATTTATATTTTTTGAATAATTTAAGAAGTACTGGTTGTAGTGCTTTGAAAATCTGGTAGAATTCTGCTGTAAATCCATTTGGGCCTGAGTTTCTTTAGATAAGAGGCTTTTTATTACTGTATCAATCTCTTCTTCTCTTTGGGGTCTGTTTAGGTTGTTAATCTTAGTTTAACTTTGGTAGTTTGGATGAACCAAGAAACTCACCCATTTATTTCAGGTTTTCCAGTTTAATGAAGTAGAGTAGGTTTTTCCTTATAACAGTTTGTGTTTCTTTGGAGTCTGCTGTAATGTTTCCCTGCTCATTTCTGACTCTGTTAATTTATGTTCTTTTTTTTTTGTTGTTAGTTGGACCAAAGGTCTCTTGATCTTGTTTTTCTTCTCAAAGAAACATCTTTTTGTCTAAATGTTATTCATTTGAACATTGTTATAATTTGTTGCCATCTATTGGTTTTGGGCTTGGTTCTTGTTTTTTTCCAAATTCTTGAGTTGCATCATTAAATCATTTCTTAGTACTTTCTGATTTTTTTTAATGTTAGGTACTTAGAGCTAGCTATAAACTTCCTCTTAGAAGTGTGTCTCAGGAGTTTTGTTATATTGTGGTTTTATTTTCATTTGGCTCCAGGAAATTTTTCTTTCTTGACTTTTTGGACCCATCTATCATTCAATAAAGAGATGTTTAATATCCTTATTAGTTTTGTTTGCTGTTGATTTTAAATTATATTACATAATGGTTGGGCTAGGATACATGGAATTTCAATTATACTGTATTTATTAAGGTTTGTGTCGAGGCATGTGGTCTATTTTAGAGAACTTTCTATGTACTGCTAAATATGTATTTGTTAGTGTCTGGGTGGAACATTCTGTAGATGTGTTAGGTCTATTTGATGTAAGGTTTCTCGTTTTTTTTTTTTTTTCTCCAGATGACCTATCTATTGGAAAATGTGGTGTGTTGAAAGGATATACTATTAGCAGGTTTATGTTAGTTAATCTGTGCCTTTAACTCCATTAGTATGCTATGAAATTAGCTATACCCAGGTTTGGTGCACACATACTTCGTGTTCTAATAGCTTTTGATTAACTGATCCATTGATTAGAATGAAGTGCCCTTGAAGTCTATTTTGTCAGATACTAGATGGCAATTCTGGCTTGCTTCTTGATCCTATTTGCTTGAAATAAAAATAACTTTTCCTTTCTTTCCCTTTAAGTTGGCACATGCCTATCTTTAAAGCTAAAGTGAGTTTCTTGTAGACAACAGACAGATAGAGTCTTGTTTTTCTGATTTTTCTTAATCTATCCAGCTTTTTTGGAGGGGGCCTCACTATGTAGCTCCAACTGGCCTGGAACTTGCTATGCAAACCAGGCTTGTCTTGAATTCATAAAGACACATTTGCTTCTGATTGTTGGAATTAAGGGAGTGTGCCACCATGACCAGTTAGCCTGTGTCTTTTGATTAAAGAGTTGAGGCCTTTAATATTTGGAGTTATTATTAAAAGTTTTGTGTATATTACAGTTATCTTGGTACTATTTTGCTGGAATGTGTTCTTGTGATTTGTATTTCATTTAATTGTTTTCCTTTGTAAAATTTCTTTGGCTGAGATTATTCCTCTTTTCAATTCAAAAATATTACTTCTATTACTGTTTAGCATTTTTATTGTTGGGTAGGAACTTTTTAGACTGTATCATAGAAAGTTTTTCTTTCTCATTTAACTATGGCTTATAGTTGTGCTGGGTATAGTAGTCTAGGTTGGCAGTTGTGGTCTTTTAAAACTTGGGAGTTCAGTGTTCCAAATTCTTCTGGCTTTCACAGTTTCCACTGAGAAATTATGTGTTATTCTCTGGTGGGTTTGCCTTTATAGGTGACTTTAATTTTCTTTTACAACTTTCAATGTTTTTTTTATTCTGTATATTTAAGTGTTTTAATTATGATGTGCTTTTATTTTTGTGATTTGACCTGGGCATGTCTGATGTGATAATCTGGGCTTCCTTAGATTGGGCCAATAAAAGAGGTATTGGATTTGAGCCAGGCCAGGTAAAGCTGGTGGATGAGCTGTTTAATTGGACCTGGCTAACTAACATGGCTCTCAAAGCATCGGTGTGGAGCCAGCCTGAGGGTATAGAGATGACAATGTGCTGAGGGAGTGACATAAGAGGAAAGTAGAGCTCACCAGTCAAGGATTGCTCTTTAACAAAGCAGGTTTGCAGGGCATGAATCTGGAACTAGTCCCCCCCTTATGGAGGTGGTCACAGGCAGGGAGGAGCATGGGAAAGGGAAGAAGTGACTTACCCAACAAAAGCAGCTAAAGTGTACATGGTGGTAGGTGAATGTTTACCCCCATATTTTTGTCAGGTCTGTTTCTGTATGTTCAACGTTCTCTTCCTTCAAACTGCAGAAGCACAATTCCCTGCATAGCTACTTCACTGGCATTACCACCAGTTACACTTCTTCAATGAACCAAATCTCTCCAGACAAGGTTCAGTGAAGTAAACACATACTCAACTCTCAATCTCCATCTCACTAGAATTGCTTCATGTATACATGATGTTCCAAAGATATAATGTGTGAATGAATAAACAGCCTAAGGGCTTAAAATTTCTCTAATAGTTAATCATTTTATTAAAATTAACTCTTAAAAACAGTGTCAAAGAATGCCAGACCAGTCTACTTAAATATGCCAAACTAAAATAAAACTCTAACAGATAACATTTTCTTTTACACATGTATTTCACAGCATGAGTACCACATTGCCATCAGAGAAAGGTGCTTTATACCACTATGTATTACTATTTACCACATGGGCATTAAACATTCTCATTACATGATGAGACAATTTGCTGGTAAACACTTAAAACACACACAGACACTGGTTTCAATATTACAACATACTTTTGGTCATAATGAAGGAAATACATCAAAATATGACATTGGCTAATATTTTACAAGCAAATAATATTTAACTCTGCATAGTTTATACAATAGGCTGTGGCAATAAATAACATCACCAATCTCATCAACTGGCCACAAAAAGCCTAACATTCATTTAATTGATATGAAATGGTCTATTGGTGTAGTTTCAACATAGCCTTAAATGTGCCTTATTAATATTAGATACATGAAAAGAAAAGGTACTAAACTGGACTAAGAAGGTATGTTTTGCTTTACTACAAATACGCATGTCTAACATATTACATTCCTGACATAAAGGCAAATATTTTAATAGAAAAACTAGCAGTTCAAAAAATGTCAATGTGCAAATCGTGAGGAAAACATTGCATTTAAATTTGCACTCATTTGCAAGTTACAGTACTAGCGTGGTATAAACACTAACAGGAAAAATATTCAGCAGGGAAGAATGAGAATGACTGGGCACTGCTCCACAATTAAGAAGTGTTTCTGGTGGTCTAGAGCATCTAACACCTCATGACTATCCTTCATTCAATAAAGGAGACAGCGGCATGCTTCATCCATGATGAGAACAGGAAGAAAAACCTGAATCAGCAATGTTTTCTTCCTCAATTTGGTATAAAGGCCCTGTTCATTATTTTAACTTACTGTTAGCTAACAGTGTTTCTGAATCAGGTTTGATACATGATGTAAAGAATAGCTTCCCTTCACACAATACAAGTTGATTGATTTTTTTTTAATATGTCAGTGTTATAACAAGGTACATGCACTCTACCAACCTGGGGAGGCAACGCTCAGGTAGAGTAAAGCCCAGCTTGCATCAGATTCAAATTCCACAGAGATTGTCTGTGTTGTTTTCAAGGTGTTAACAGTGTCTTAGAAAGCAGAACTGCCTAATTCTTGAATTACATCTTTTAGCTGAGAGGTATATAAAGTAAACCCCCAATCTTTCAAACTACAGAATGTCGAGAATCCTATTAGGGATGTTAAAAGCACTGGGTAGAACCCTGGTTTTCAGTGTGCCATCTGCACCACAGGAGAACAGTCGATTGTCCTGGCTGATGTCAATCTGCATGACTCCAGCTCCAATGTTCCGGAATATGGACTGCTTAGCATGTTCATTCTTAAATGAATGAATCAGGCCATGACCTGTCAATCTCCACACCTAGTTTAAAAAGAAAATAAACATGGTCAGTCATTAAGATAAGAGACCCAAAGTAAAAGTATGGGCCTCTCTTCTGTTCCTTGGCCTAACTACCTACACCAAAGTCCAACATTCTGTTGACTGCTTTCTTAACAGTCTACCTAACAGGCAGTGATATTACCAATCACATAAGTCACAGCCTATCCTTAGACTTACTGTTTCTTCTTCCACAGTTCTTTCTTCATATTCTGTTATAGTTTTATATTACACACACACACACACACACACACACACACACACACACACACACACACACGAATATATACATATATACCATCACTAATTCAGCCAATATTTAATCCAATAAAATATGTTTCCATGTGAAGCTAGGTATAATGTAACATAAAAGAAATCTGGTACTACCTCACCCACCTGGAAACATTGCTTCAGCTATGAGTAACAAGGACAGAGGTAGGGAAAAGAAAGAAAATTCCAAGGTACCAAACTAATTTTGTCAAGTGCAACCACATGTTAATTAGACCCACACACTTGGGGCTGGTGGTATACCTTGTTAGTGAGTGCCTGTCTAGAATCATGAGGTTCTGGGCTCAAATCTTCATCATTACAAAACAAAACCTCAAACATTTTACTCAAAACAAAGACCCTTTTTGTTAATGTTTTGTAATGCTGGGAATGGAACCCAGGACCTTGTACACGTAAGCAAGTATTCGAGTTGCACACCAGTCCCTTTTAGATTCATAGTAATAATAACTTGGGAGTCTAGTGAATTTGATTATTAACTAGATTTCCAAAGTAGAATGGTTTAGAAAGATCCATATAGAAGTAAGGGCTGACTGAGGGTGGCATGTCAAGGACATCCAGTACTCCACAAGGCTTTATTTTAAGGCCTCCATTTCAGAGTACAAGGGCTGTGTTTTCTCTTTCCTAAAGTCTTGGAAGCAGAAATGTGCTTACTTACTTTTATATTGCCTTCGGCAGAACCTGTAGTGAAGTATTCCTCACAGGGGTCCAGAGCCAAAGCCTTAATAGCTGAGTCATGTGCTTGGAAGGTGTGCAATAGCTGTCTTTGTCTTATGTCAAAAATGCAGATATATCCTTTTCTGCCTCCAGAGATTAGGAGTTGCTGTTTGGGGGCATACTGAAGTACTGTGGCACCGTGGTCATGACATGTGAAACCTGAAAAGAGAAAAACACCAAGAGACTTTCCCCAAACAACTTCTAGCGTTTGGTTCTGATATTTAAAATATAGGAGTTTGATTTTTGTTTTTGTTTGTTTGTTTGTTTTTGTTTTTTCCAGACAGGGTTTCTCTGTGGCTTTGAAGGCTGTCCTGGAACTAGCTCTTGCAGACCAAGAGCATCCATCTTTTAAGTCATGGAATTTCTAAAATCCTGTAATTAAAGTGCTGAGTAATACTAGAAAACATTTTCTGCCCATTATATCAACATGAAACACGGACAGAAAACAAACACTTAAACCTAAGTCCTAAATTCTATTCCTCATACACAATACATATGGAGAAGCATCATATATGGGAATGGCACACTAAGCCTCCTTAATATGTACTGCACGCAGGTTAATTCCAAGTGTTTCTAATAGCATGCAGAAGCAGAAGTGGAGTCCAAGCTTCTCAGGGCTCTCACTCTCCTCATCACTACCCAGTAGCACTTACACCACCCAATGCTGTCCTCATCCAAGATCCCTATGGCTAAGAGCATTAAACCTCATGCACCTGAATACTTCCAGTCACAAGCTAAGGAGCTGTCTGTCCTTCTGCTACAGTTTGGTAAGTGTCTCCAAATGCTCTGGCTCATGGCACCACTAAGTAGAGCACAGCTTTTAGGAGATTAGAGCCTCATGGAAGGAGATAGGTCTCAGGGAGTTATTTCCTTGAAAGGAATCCAATTCTTCTCCCCTCTGCTTCTTGGCAGTCACGAGGAGAGCAGCTTCCTCCACCTCACGTTCCCTCCATGAAGTACTTCTCTGCCACAGACTCAAAGAACAAACAACCAGTGGCTGAACCTGTTAGCCAAAATAAACCTCTTCTCTGTATACACATCTTTCACATCAACCAATGAACAAACACTGGGTTCATGAAGTAAAATCAAACCTGGGGATCATTCCTTTATAATGTGTCAAAAATCACACCTTAACTCACCGTGAATGAGGCTGTTTCCAGGTGATATTAATGTGTCCCAGAAGCATACATTTCTTTTAAAGAAATAACAAAGTACATCAGAAACAATCATTCTAAAACCATCGATAAGGACAAATTCTGTCAAGAAAAATATTTGTACTTACTTGAGATTTTCAGCTAGTATAGGGGTGATTTATTTCTTCTAAGAGTTCATCCTTTCCAAAACTATTATCAGCCTGTTTCGTAAGGTCCCTGTCACTGCACCCCCAGCCCCTCTCTTTCTATTACCTTCTGCAGGAACTGGAAAATGACTTCCTCAGAAAAAGGGTACTTCTTTATCCCAAGTAAGCAAGCACTTCAAGCAAACAGGCACTAACTAACTAGTCATAGCATGCAGCTAATGAGAACGTGTGAGGGGGGAAATGCAAGGAATGATGACTACAGCATCCCAAACATTTGGTAGTGCTAACGAACTTTATAATAATAGCTTCTGAAACACTAAACTACTTTAGCATAAAAGTGGTAACTGTTGCTACATACTACATTAGGAGAAATTTTTGTTTTGTTTCTTTCTGGTAAGGAAAGCCATCTCAAGGGTTGTAAAACATTAAAAATAAAAATCCTTGGATCAAAAAAGAAACCTACTAAAAGAAATCATTACTTTCTAGGAAAGATAGCTTTGTGCCTAAAATTTTCCTAGTTTCTGTCAACCTACCTATTGTCATTGGACTGTCCAGATGTTGCAACTAGACTTGAAGAGGTGATAAATGCAAAGTCACTTGTGGCCTTACTGTGGCACTGCCAACTCTACAGAGAACAAAATATAACCAAAGTTATCTAAAAATCCAGTAGCAACTGAAATAATACAAATACTGTCCTACCAATAACATACAAGACTTATGAGTGAGAATATGCATTTTAAAATTTTATTTTTCAATTTTGTTTATTTTGATACAGGATACATAACTCAGGCTGCTTCAAACTCATGATCCTCAATTCCCCAAGTGTTGTACCACCACACCCAACAACAACAACAACAACAGTATTTTAAACTCAATATTGATGGTACAGGTCCACACTGTGGGGTGGCCTGAATGCCAGCCTCCTCCATACTAAACAGCCTAAGTAACTCTTTTCCTCAGAACGTAGATGGGCACTGTGTGCTTAGTACTCAGAACCTGCGGGCCACAGTGCACCTAGAGGTCACATTGCCAACTTTCCCTTCTTATAAGGCATAGCACTTTAAAAAATCTTTAATGTGCACAAAGAACCAATAAGTCAGTATGAATTAGGTGTGATTGCCTCTCCCCATTTCTAATCCTCCCATTTTTTAAGGGTAGTATTTATTTTTTGAGCCTATAAAGCATTAAAAGTTATAACACTTGACATTACAAATAATTTTCTTTTCGTACTGGAGGAAACATTATGTTTGTAATCATGTTCCTAATTTTCAGGTCAAAGTCTCAAACTCTTTGCAGATTCAGTGAAATTAAAAAATAAACCTAGATATGTCCTTGAAATTTCTAAGCTCTTTTCTTTTCATTTTTGGTTTTTCAAGACAGGGTTTCTCTGTGTAACAATCCTTGCTATCCTGAAACTTGCTTTGTAGACCAGTATGGTCTTGAACTCACAGAGTTCTCCTGCCTCTGCCTCCTGAGTACTGGATTAAAGGTGTGAGCCACCAATGTGGCAACTTCTAAGCTCTTAATTAAAATATTTTACCATAAAGATTCAGTCTAGAGTAAAAAGAGGATAGAGATATTTGCAAATTACTTTGATAATAGCCAATAATGTAAAAATTAGAAGCAGTTGGTAGGTACACTGAATTAAAGGTTATATTCTGTAATCAGGCATGATAGCTTCTGGACACCTTTAATCCCAGCACTCAGGAGGCAGAGGCAGAGTCTGAGGCTAGGCTGTCAACAGAGAAAGTTCCAAGCCAGCCAATGGCTACATGGAAAGACCCTATCTCAAAAACCCAATGATATGTTTTGGATTATAAGAAAAGAACAGGGCATTATAGTATATGAACTAACAGACACAATGATGCGTGTCTGCAGCATCAGCAACTGGGAAGGCTGAAGCAGGAAGACCATTTGAGCCTAAGATTCCAAGGTCAACCTGGGCTGCAGTAAGACCCCACCTCAAACTAAATATCTGAGCTTACTAAAGACATTTGATGAGATTAAGAGCTCCAACAATTTTAGTGCTGACAACCTCGAATAACTTGATAAACTTAAAATAATAGTACAAGTCATAATCAACAACAACCTGAGGAGGGGAACGCTAACTTGTCCATCTACCTTAGGCTGTGGTGTAAAAGACTCAGTCGAGTTAACTTTGTAGTCTAAATACAAACATCCACCTTTGCCACCTTTGTGCTCCCTGTGTCCACCCAAGCTTTGCCAATCACAAACACACTTTTAAAGTAGTCCTGCACAAAGCCTACAAGCCTAAAACTGCCCTCAAAGGCTCCTAAGAAGTCCCAGCAATGTGGGAGACCATTTATGAAACCAAGGATTCCTTTCTTGCTAGATCAGGTGAAGAGAATAGAAATTTCAAAGTGAGGGCCCAAATAAGAGGATGTCAGGGTATCTGAAAATAAACAGGGCATTATTCTGCATGAACTGGTCAGACTGAAGGCAAAACATACACTCAAGATTACTTGCATTTCTTAGAAAACATTATGGCAGCCTACAGTACACTAATACAAAAGGGATATTCTTGTCTCTTACATATAATGAAGGAGTCAGGAAGCGGGAAAACATGGTCAAAATACATTGTATGAAAAAGATCTTTTAATAAAAAGTTTTCAAAAATCTATATACTCTAGAAAGGTCAATTTAAAAGCATTTGGTCTAGACCCAGAAGGCTCCAAGCTCTCTAAGTCTCCATTTACTTATCTAATGCCAAAAGCGCCCCCCCCCCAGGGCTGGAGAGAGCTCAGAGGTTGAGAGCACACACTGCTCTTCTCAGCATCCATGTGGTGGCTCACAATCATCTCTAACTTCAGTTCTAATGCCCTCTTCTGACCTCTGGATGTGCACATACACACATGCAGGCAAAGCACATATAAGAAGAGAACGAGTACATCTAATAAAAAACGTTTAAGTCCCACACAGGACAGTATCGGCTTCCCCGCCTAGGCCACACCAAACTGTTGTCAAGTATTTAACACACTATGGATAAGTGTGTGAAGTAAACTTTGAGCGCTAGAGTATGGTCTTGTAAGAAGGAAAAATTCTGAAGGAAATTAGTGCTCAGAACCTGTTTGAATCTTAATTATGTACTTAATAAAATTCTACAACTAAAAAGAATTGTTTCCAATAAGGACAAAAATACCATTAAAAAGGTATTCTGACTTGAACCCTACATGGGGAAAATCCATGGTTGCCCTTTAAGGTAAAAAGCAAAAGTTGTTTGGTAATTTCTGTCTAAATTGAGGTAAGATGCTGCTCAGAACTGTCATTTTCCAACAGAACCACTGCTGAGATCCACTGTTAAAAGCAGACACTTCATCAACACTATGTTCTCTGCACGCACTCTGGGAATGTGAGGAGCACTTACCATGTAAGGTTTAGGATTCGATGCAGTTTGATTAACTTGCCAGATGCTCAGAAAACCCTCTCCATCTGCAACACCACACTGTAAGAATGGCATGAACATCAAACACAGATTCTCAGAATCCCCGCCAAAGGTAAGGTCACCTATAGACAGGAGACTGGCTCAGACTCCACTTCACAAACCTCCTCCTATGGCTGTGTCCACTAAGTTTCCCACAAAGTCCGAGAACCCCACCTTCCCTGTCACCTTCTAAGTGTACTCCCCATAATCCCCACTGCCTTCCCCTAAGCCTCTGCAACAGAGGGAGAAACCGGGTGTCACTAAGACTCCAGAAAACTGGGTGATGCCAAGGGCACTTGGGACAGAAGTAGTTTTCTTTCGCACAATGCTGAAATTGAAATGACTGACTGGCCATCTGGCAGATTTGTGTTTTTATTCTAAGAAAACAAGGCTATATAAACAGAATCCAATAAACTGACTGCTCAGGTTAACCCCAGGGTCATTAGATCTTTTGATACAGTTTTAATCAATAATATTTCACCCTCAGTATTCACAGATATTTTTGGATGCATTCAGCACTAACCCCCAGGAACAAACCTTGTTGCCTTGTGAGTTAAAATACAATCTGGTAACTCTTGCATTGCCAGCTTGCCGGAAACAGACAAGCTGCTGAGGTCGTGTCCATTCAAACATACGTACGCTGCCATCCTGGGCACCTGTGAGATCTAAACACAGAAGGTGGGGAGTAAGAAACTGAAGAGTTTCAATAGTTCCTGAAACCCTTAGATGACAGACAAATAAGATACTTACAGTATTGATGGACAGGGTGTGAAGTCATTCTCTTTACATTATGGAGGTTCCTTTTCATGAGCTTTAAAAGGAGGAAAAAGGGATTTACTCTGTACAGCCAGAAGGGATGAGGAAGGACAGGCATCAGAACATTTCTCATGCCATTCATCCTTGTAAGAAACTTAAACTGAAAGAAGCCCTGCTGGACTGTTTAACATACATTCGTGCAAACAGAAGCAACCGCCTACTGGTATATCCCTGACCTATGAACACATTACAAACTGCTTCATCCAGTGACCGAGGGACTCTCTTCTAACTGCTCCCTTCCTCAGAACAATCAGGTTGCCTTTTTTTTTTTTTTTTTTTTTTTTAAGGTAAGCTCTGGCTATGTGGCCCAGACCAGTCTCAAATTTGCAATCTTCCTGCTCCAGCCTCCTGCATGTAAGGACTACAAGCGTGAACCTCTGCACCCAACTGGTATCCAGACTCTTCAGAGCAGGACATGAAAGAATAGGAAGGGCTCCTTCAACCAGTGGCCAAGAATTAACCTTCAATAATCTGAGGCAATTTTCAAACATAAATGCGTATGACCATTCTGTGTCTCAGTCTGTTCATCTATAAAATGGTAATGGAGAATAATAGCATCCATTTCTGACCTTTGGTTGATATGTGAAAAAAAAAAACATGCACTGGGAAAACTCAAAGTAAATCAAAGTTATTCTCATCTTTAGGATGATTTCTATGTCAAGTAATGTCAACATACTTCTTGAGGAGCCCATCCCCATAAAGCACATGTGCCTAGAAATAAGACATACCACAGTAGCTCCAGTGCTGGTCTGCCCGCTGCCTAGCCATGGCAGAGATGGAGGCGGATGCACCTGGCTTGTAGAATGGGAGGCTGCACCAGGCTGATACAGGGTTGTGGTGGAACCACGATAATCAATATCATCTGAACTGTGAAAAACAGTGGCATGTTACCCTAAAAGTAACATTTTCTCAACACAAATTCAACTACAGAGATTTTATACAACCACAAAAGATTCTTTTTTAACGTTTTTTTCCTGAGGATACAGATTTAGTGAGGGTTTACTTTTTCTTTTCTTTTCAACACAGAGTTTCTGTGTGTGGCAGCTCTGGCTGTCCTGGAACTTGGTTTTTAGACCAGAGTGTACCACCACTGATCAGCACTTCTTTTTTTTAAACAATTTTTTTCTTTAGCAGTTAAACTATTATTAAAAAAATAGAGTAAGTATCTATTGATTAAAAACTTATGCACAGAGCTGGGCAGTGGTGGCACACACTTTTAATTCCAGCACTCAGGAGGCAGAGGAAGGTGGATCTTGTGAGTTTGAGGCCAGCCTGGTCTACAGACTGAGCTCCAGGACAGTCAAGACTACACAGAGAAACCCTGCCTCAAAATAAACAAACAAACAAATAAATCAAAGCAAATAAACAAAAAAATGTAGGCACACATCTTAATCTAGTCAATTTTAACACTAGGTTTTCCTCCTTCAAACAAAATTTAAATTCAGTTTTAATCTGTATGAGCAGCTTTATTGCTACAAAATTAGAACTTTTTTAAAGTATTTTTAACCTTCTGTGAGGATGCAGCCAATGGTTGGTGGGATAGGGAAAGACATTTTCTTCAGTAGCATAGCACGGGTAAAGTGCCAGTGCTCCAGTAAATAACCCTAATGAAACTCATTGGGTCACAAACATATACACAAAAGACACAAAAAGAGAAGGGGAGCTAGCTGAGAAAATAAAAGGAATCAGTTGGGAGTGGGGAGGGACAAAGAGGCTATCAGTAATATGATCAAAATATACTATGTATATGTAGAGAACACCATAATGAAGCCTGTATGTGTAATTAATATGTGACAATAAGAACTTCCAAAAAGTATTAGCTCAGATTTTACTTTGATTAAACATAAATATTAAGTGATCTCTTTCATACCGATAGCCACATATCAAATTATTTCATTTTACAATTTTCTATTTGCTTGCTTTTTATTTTTTGTGTATGTTTGGTATATTTGTTTTTAGCTGCATGAACCTGTGGAAGTCAAAGGTTGAAGTCAGGTGCCTTCCTCAATGGCTCTCCACCATATTCTTTTGAGGTGGGGTCTCCCACTCAACTGGAGCTCCCTGTTTCTACTAGGTTGGAAGGCCAGCAAGCCCTGGAACCTACCTCTTACTGTTTTGCCAGTGCTAGTGCTATAGATGCTTGCTACTCAAATTTTAGATGGGTCCTGGGATCCAGATTCAGGTCCTCGTGATTATGCAGCAAACACTTAACCAACAGGACTCTCTCCAGTTCCTTTATTGGCTTGCTTTTTTAGACAAGGTCTTGCTATGTAGCTAGCCTGTCCTTGAACTTGAAATCTTTGTATTCAGTTCTCCCGAGTGCCAGAATTACAGGTACAAGTTACCAAGTCCAACCACCCCTGACCTCCCACCCCAGATGCAACTGAGCCCAGGACTCTTGAATGTTAAGCAGGGACTCTGAGCTACAACCCTAACCCCAAATTATATTTTTAAGGAAATAAGAAATATGACTTTAAAGCTTTTCTTAAGGCCTTTGGTCCCAGTTCTTGGAAGGTAAAAAGTAGAAACCAGGAGTTCAAGTCATGCTCAACTACATGGTGGGCTGCAGGGTAGCCAGGGCAACTGAGACCCTGTCTCAAAAAGCCAAAAACAAATAAGAAAAAAATCTTAAAATATTAATTTCAGCATATAAAAATGTGAATGTAAGTTGACGATGGTGCTACATGGCTCTATCTACTCTAAACTGTGATTAAAGCCTGGTTATAGACTAACAAAAGAATGAGCATGGGAAGAAAGCAGCCCCTGGGGTACGTAGGACATAAAATTCCTGACTGGAGAAAAGTAACACAAAAGACAAATGTAAGAAAAGCCTAAATTTGAAAGGTATTGCAAAACTCCTCAGATGACAACTAAAGCTGTTGACATTATTATCTGTAAAAATGTTTTGTCAAGTGATAAGCAATATTGTAGAATTAATGAGACCAATTCATCAATTAGTTTATCAATTTTTGCACACTATTTTTCTACTTTCATTATCCAGATCAGTTAAATTTACTGACTACTATGTAACTCCTGACATTTCCTTTGGGTTAACTATCAAAGTGGCAGTTTTAAACCTTAGACCTTCATACCAGAGATTATTCTGGTTTAAATACTATGAAAAGTTTAGTGGGAAAATTATGAGTAATTTATAAATTTTAATATAAGCAAAGACCTTTTACTGTCAACTGAGCCCATTATATTTGTTTCTTGCACAACTGAAGAGAGGTACATCTATCCCATACCAACAATTTAGGCATTGGCTGAAGACAATGGTATTTATAATCAGCCACAGACACACCTTTTAGATTCTCTATCATATTCTTCTCCAATCCATATATATGACTGACAGGCCAGCAGAGAAGTGACATCGAGTTCTTGGACATCATGTGTTGAAGCCAAAACAATTTCATTAGAATTTGCCTATAAAGTAAAGGCAGACAATGATTGGGGCAATTTCACCAAAAATCAGCACATTGTTTATAATGACTATAGTGCTTACCTTATTAATAGAAAATGCCATGATCATGTCAGATTCCTTATGAATGACCTTTGCCTTCCCTCCTGGATAGCCTAGATCAGCTTCGACCTACAAAACATTGCTGAGGGTTAGTTGTTGCTGCATGACTCTGCACAGAAACAAACATTCCACAGAATTACAGCTAGGTAAGAAGAAAATGGGCAGCAGTAGGGAGAGTGAGCAGGGGAACATTAGTGTGTTAGAAATTAGTTTGGAAGTCTGCTCTCATGCCCTGAAGCTCTGTAATCAACCCAATTATAAAGAATCCCAATGTGAATGTACAAGTAATGATTATAAAGATGGCCAAAATTTTTCACAATTTATAGTTTATTTTAGCTCTTCCAAAAATGTACAAATATTCTGGAGAGTGAGAGGGAGGGAGTGAGTGAGGGAGGGAGGGAGGGAGGGAGGGAGAGAGAGAGAGAGAGAGAGAGAGAGAGAGAGAGAGAGAGAGAGACTCTGACTGTGTGTGAGAGAGGGGCATAGGTGAAGGACAAAGTCATAGAAAGTCAAAGGAGAAACATATGAAGGGTTAGGAAATGGAACAGGGAGAACCTAGGAGGAGGAGGAGGGGAAAGAATGAAGACTTGCCAGGAGAAGGGGAGGCATCTGGAGAATCAGAGACAAACAGGAAGCAAGAGAAGGAGAGTCAAGAAGAAAGACTAGTTGTATCAAAAACATTCTCAAAAATGTGACAGAAGTGGAGATGAGGACAAGAAGAATCTATGGCTGAGCAGAGCAGAGCTAGACACAGAGTGTCTCCTATCCTCCACTCAAGGAGGTCTGAGCAAGTTCTCTTCCTCAGTTGGGCAGTCACGGTTAGCATGAGAGATGAGGGGTTAGCTCCGAGAACTTTGAGAAGTGAGCTACAGAGAAGCGCATGGGAAACTACCTTGATAGGGCACTCTTCTGCTACGTAGTTGTGTTTGACATGCTCCACATGTTCTTCAACAGACTACATAACACCACACCGTCACAAACACAAAACACATGCATAAAATAAATCATAAAGAGAATGAAAAATTTCAAGCTAGAATGGATATCATACAAAGATGACAAAACTGACTTCAAAAAATTAAATTTCATAAAACAAAACAGATAAACAAAACAGCCTAACTAAAGCTACTCAATCATATACACGTGAAAACATAAAAACAATTTCAAAACAAAAATGTATTATTTGTATACCATTTATGTAAATTAGTTTTCAAACTGTAATCTCAAAAACTAAAACCTATTTCCTTTAATTTTGTGTTATACACATGTATATATTGATATATGTGCATGAGGTCACATGGAAGTCAGAATTCAATACTGAGTATGAATGCTTTCCTCAGCCTCTCTCCACGTTATTTTTTGACACAGGGTCTCTCACTGAATTACCAGCCAGCAAACTTCCCGGACCCCCTGTTTCTGCCTCTGCAGTCTGAGAGCACAGATGGGCTGCTGTACTTGTACTTGCACATGGGTGCTGGGGAATCTGACCCGTGTCCTTATACTTACTTGCACTGCAATCAAATTACTACCTGAACCATCTTCCTAGTTATGTCATTAGTTCCTGCCTTCCCCCTGTTTATTTTTACATTTTTAAGGTTCTGAGGACTGAATCCACAGCTTCACACTGCTTGAAAAGCACCTTTTGTTTTCAGTGTTTCATTCTTAACTTATTAACAAATCTGAGTAATCATATAATCAGAAGATTATTCTCCCTGTAAATAAATGTTTCAGAGGATGAGGCATGGAAAAGAAAGTATACTTGGTTGCACCTGGTTGACAAGTCCTAGGGGAGATACAACTAGAACTATTCCTCTACTGCATAAACTCCAGAAGTCATGATCAGAGCCTAAAACTTCTTCCCAGTGTTCCTGTTGTGATAATTTCAGCCTAACAGTCTATTCAAATTCCCTGAGGCTCCACTGAAGACCATGGGGTGGGGGTGGGGGATACAGCAATGAAGCCTGGGTGACAATGAAGCACCCAGAAAAACAGGGGTTCTATTCTGAATGGCTAACTCAGTGAAAGTCACACAAGAACTGGCTTGCTGAGTCAACTAGCTGGTTTGATAAACTTATTAATCTAACAAAAGCTTGATCTGTGGGATATTTTTTCTTAACTTATTTGATGAATAAAGCTGTCTTCTTATAACAAGTCAAAAATTTCAAATGTTTTCGTTTTTAAATTTTTTATTTATGTGTATGTATGCATTTTTTTTCACTCACACCACATGTGTGTGTATATGACCATAGAGGCCTGAAACCATGTCAGATCCCCTGGAGCTGGAGGCAGAGACAGTTGTGAGCTGCCAGACATAGGAGCTAGGAACAGAACTCAGGTCCCTGGAAGAGTAGCAAAGTGCTCTTAACTCCCTCCTGTACAAGAACGAGTGTAATAGATGCTGTTGTCCTAGACATGGAAAAAGCCTCAGCATTTCTACACTTGACCTTGGGACATTGCCCCATTCAGACTGTCCTTCTCCATTTTCACCTTTTTAAATGAAATGCAATTCATTTCTCTCTCTCACAGACTGTGCTTGCCAACCCTTTAATTGTGTTCTGCAAGCTCTACAGTCTGCCCACTGCCTCACTGACATGCCGAATAAAATGTCTTCTAAGGAAGAGAGCCTTTGCTAGCATCTAAAGTCCTCATTCTTCTTGACTCATGCATGCATATTGGCTTAGGAATCACCATTCAAGACTAACTGTGCCTTATTTTTTTAGAGTATTCATTCTTCATCTTGCGTTTGGTATTTCTGTAGTTTATTCTCTCACAATTTTCTTAAAACTGTTTCTTCAAAACCTGTTCACTGGTATTGGAGTGATGGCTCAGCAGGTAAGAGTACATACTGCCCTTGCAGAAGACCCATGTTCGCTTCCCAGCACCCAGGGCAGGATGTTGAAAACCACCTTAAATCCAGTTCCAGGGGATCTAGAAGCCCTCTTCAATAAAAAAAAGAAGAAGAAGAAGAAGAAGAAGAAGAAGAAGAAGAAGAAGAAGAAGAAGAAGAAGAAGAAGAAGAAGAAGAAGAAGAAGAAGAAGAAGAAGAAGAAGAAGAAGAAGAAGAAGAAGAAGAAGAAGAAGAAGAAGAAGAAGAAGAAGAAGAAGAAGAAGAAAGAAGAAAGAAGAAGAAGAAGAAGAAGAAGAAGAAGAAGAAGAAGAAGAAGAAGAAGAAGAAGAAGAAAACTTTTCATTTACAAATTAAAAATAAATAACATGCTTAAAGTGTGCTGTGTTGTGTTTTAAATTACATATTTAAAGGATCACATCACAAAGTACAGACATTTATATGGTAGGCTCTGGAAACCATTTACTGCAAAGTTATTGTATGTAAAATCCAACAGCATTTGTTTAAAAAAATTAAGAGACTGCCACTTGAATCCATGATTTCTCATGGAACTTGCCCTGTCTCGTGGCTATGAAATTGAAATATCAAGTTTTATAGAAGCTCACTGTAGCTTCTATAAAAAAAACTTTGGCTACTCCTCAGGGTGTTTAAACAATAACAGAGAACAATCCATCCAAAAATAGACTTTCAAAATAAGTCAAGTGCTAAAAATCAGATATATCAAAGATCAAGAGAGACTAAAGAAAAAAGTACAACAGAAAAAAAATTAATCTCAGAATACCTCACTTTGCTTTCTCTTCTTAGTGAAAATGTATCTAATAAATGTCTCCTGAAGAACTTCCTGTTTGACAAGGAAATGCCAGAGTCGCTTGACTGGAAGTGCAGACGCATCCCGAGATCTACCAAATGAACAAATGATTGACAAACCAATCCGCTCACAGAAAACACAGCTTTTGAAGATATTTGCTTTAAATCCTCCAAATGTGTTCTAAGAGCACAGCTTTAAACTCAACAAACATTATGATTTATTTCCCTCTTAATTTTCGTTTTCCTGAAAATAACTGCTTGACCTAGTAATCAATTTTCCAATGACACTGAGTGAGTTAGGGGAGATAAATTTCAAGTGACTCATTGTTTTCTTTTTAAATTACACTCTAGGCTTTCTAAATAGTAAAAGCACATTGATGAATAGAAAGTAACAGGGAGCATTTCCAATTGCTTGACAATATCAGCTTGTGAACACTACTCCTAAACAAGGCTGGTTCCTTCAAAACAAAGCATGCAGCCAGATATGTTTAATATGATTTAAAAGTATGTTATGTATATGCATCAATATCCCACATCCCAACTATGAAAATACCATTCTCATGCTTTTATGCATTAGTCAAAAGTACGTTTTTGGAAGCAGGCTGCCCATCAAAAGAGCTGAGGTAGGCAGGTGGGCATCAAAACAATAATAAAACCTTCATTTTTCCCTTACTAAATTATCCACAAAAAGTCAGTAACACTGATTGCAATGTAGATTACTATCAAATCTCCCCAAGATTGAGAAACACAGAAGATAACAAATAACTTCTTTTCCTAACTACAAAAGTAATGTATTGCCAGGCGTTGGTGGTGCATGCCTTTAATCCCAGCACTCGGGAGGCAGAGGCAGGCGGATCTCTGTGAGTTCGAGGCCAGCCTGGTCTCCAGAGCGAGTGCCAGGATAGGCTCCAAAGCTACACAGAGAAACCCTGTCTTGAGAAACCGAAAAGAAAAGAAAACAAACAAACAAACAAAAAACTATCAACCAGGAATGATCGATCGCACATGCCTTAAATCCCAGCACTTGGGAGACAGAGGCAAGCAGATCTCTATGAGTTTGAAGCCATCTAGGTCTACAAAGCAAGTTCTAGGACAGTCAGGGATGTTAAACAGAGAAATCTTGTCCCCCAAACCAAAACAAACAAATAAGACAAAAACAAAAGCAATGTATCTATATAATACTGATGAAGACTGGATGCAGGTTCACAGTAATGTCTATTCTGAAGGCTGCTGACATATTTTGTCAAACTATTTCCTAGAAAAGTTAAACCAAGCTATACTATCATCAGAGTTCTAAGAAGTTTCTTACTTGAATGGAGTATTTTCAGGCTCCAACATTGCTTTATTTCGAAGAATAGCTGGGCCAGCTCCTACTGAGAGGTCAGTTGGGTAAGTGTTGACATAGTTAGGGGGTGGTCCTTCAAAGCGATCCATTTTCTCCTGCAAAATCTGTTCCCAGTTCTCTAAGTTTTTAATAACAGCAATTCCTAATGGTGATGTCACAGGGAGCTCTAGAAAGTTAAGAAAATCAGGTCACTACACATCTGCAAAAGCTAAACTCTTAGAGACAAGACTTCTGAAAATAGATCTAAACAGTCTTAGTTTTAATCTTAATACTTTCAACATAATGGAAGGCAGCAAAATGAGCAGGAAAAAAATGTCTGGCTTCTTATTTTTTCAGTCTTCTAGACAGACTGTAGTTCTTATATCAAATTCAAACCACAGACTAGAGCCTGCAATAGAAGACTTTGCAAAATAGCTAATGCAATATTTTAAAAATATTAAATGTCCTTCTATCTATATATTTTGAACATTAATTTAATAGCAATTTATTATATTTAACAGCACTGATTTTTATGGTGGTTTGAATAGGAATGGCCCCTACAAACACAAGTGTCTGAATACTTGGTCCATAGGGAGTGGCACTATTGGGATGTGTGGCCTTGTTGGAACAGGTGTGGCCTTGTTGGAGGCAGTGTGTCAACTAGGGGGTGGGCTTTGAGGTCTCAGAAGCTCAAGCTGCCTGTGGAGCTCTCAGCTCCTTCTCCAGCACCATGTCTGCCTGCATGCTGCCATGCTTCCCACCATGATGATAATGAACTAAAACTCTGAAACTGTAATCCAGGAATTAAATGTTTTCCCTTATAAGAGTTGCTGTGGTCATGAGGTCTCTTCACAGAAACAGAAATCTTAACTAAGACAACTTTAAAATTCCAAACTCACCAGAGAATTCCAGTCCAGCAATAGGAAAGAAATTCTTGATGTTGTGAAGTGCCAGCTTAACCATTGTCAAATGCAGAAGAGCCCAGCTGTTTGGGAACAAAACAATACAAAATAAACAAACAAGAAAACTACTGAAAACCTAGAGACAGAATCATAGGAAAGGAGTAGTGATGCTCCTAACAACTATTTGGCCCAATTTCAACACAGAGATGCAGCCGCTGACTTTTATTACACAAAAATGGCTTAGTTGTAGTCACTGAAAAATAAAACTTGAGGCAGGGCGTGGTGGCACACACCTTTGATCCCAACACTTGGAAGGCAGAGTCAGGTGGATCTCTGTGAATTCAAGTCCACCCTGATCTACTTAGTGAGAGGAAGGGAGGAAGGGAAGGAAAGGAGAGAAGAAGGAAACTTTAACAATGTATCACATTTAGAATGTAAGAAAATACCTTGTAGGAAAATATTTCTCATAATAGTCACACAGAATTTAGTAGCATATCATTTATTGATGTATTGAGTATTTTTTAAATTTTATTTAATAACATTTTTTTCATTTATTTTACATACTGACCAGTTTCCCCTCCCTCTGCTTGTCCTGCCCTCCCCTGGCCAACTCCGACCTACCCCACTTCCCATTCACCTCTGTCTCCATTCAGAAAGGGGCAGGCCTCTGGATGTGGTAAGTTCTAAAAGCATGTTACTTTTTTTTCTCAATAAAATGCTTTATAATTTTCATGGAAGCTATTATAGAAACTTACCTATAAGGTAAAGAATTCCCAAAATATATCACCTTTAATATAAATTCATGGTAATTTATTTATTTATTAAACAACAAATTTAAAAGCCAGAATGGTAGCAAATGCCCTCAATATCAGCACTCAGGAGGCAAAGGTAGATGGAGTTTGAGATGAGCCTGGTCTATATACCACAGCCAGGAATACATAGAAAAACTCTGTCTCAATATTTTTAATTTTGGGGTTTTTGTTTGGTTAATTGTTTTGTACACTAGGCTGGCTTAGAATTCATAGAAATCTCTGCCTACCTCTGCTGGAATTAAAGATGTGAGTTACCTCATCCAGCTACATATAGTTATAAGTAATATCAAGTTTTTCTACAAAAGAAGATCAAATGAGGATGAGGGCTTACTTACCTATAGGAATTAGGATCTTGGTGCTCCTGTATTTGTGTGTCTGAAAAAAAGGCATCATCTTCTTCATCGTCACTGTGAACACTTTCATCAGAATCATATATGACACCACTATCAGATAAAGGAAGAAATGGCTGCAATACAAGGCAAAGCCATTGGTGAATATGCAATTTCTTAACATTAAATATAGTTTTTATACTGTACGTATTTAAATTTCTAAAGTATTTCAGTATTACTCTGATCTAAAACTGAATACATTAAGTTTTTTCAATCTAAGCAAAACTTTCTTTTGCAGGTTCTAGATTTACAAAAGCCAAGATTACTAGGAGGAAAATATCTGAGATTCAATAGAACTATGTAGAAGAAGATGAGTCTGAGCCTCACTCAGTTCTACAGACAGGAGAATTAAAACCCAAGGAGGAGTAGAAAGTTGTAATTCTTCCTGTTTTGTTCTTCTCTGTGTCTCTTGGCCAGAGCCCAAGTATGTTTTTTCTGGTGCTTTGGGCTTCCTTATTCTTTCTCTGAAGGTCCCCGACTCCCTGTGGCAGACAAGTAGCCACATGGCTGCCCTCCATGCCAGCCTAACTCAAACAGCATGGCTTTCTCTCTTGCTTTTGAGTCTGTTCTTAAATTCTTCTATTAGGGAGACTAAGAAGCCCAAGAAGGCACCCTGACTTCCTTAGTAACATGTGGCGGCTCAGACAGGACACTCTAAAATTTCTAATAGAAAGCGGTAACTATGAAGGGATCCCAATGCAGTTTCTCTGAGGACACAACAGGTGACCAAACTCCAGGGCTTTAGAAGCCATCTAATTATGACCTTATACTGTGATCCCAGGCACTCCAGTGGCTACCACAGGCCTATGAGTGAATCTTGGGTTCATCATTGTCTAGTTCAGCCATGGAGAACAACAACAAAACAAAACACTAGGAAAGAGCCCCAAAATAGATTCTCCTGGGAGCTTATCAAAGACTCCCATGGACTTTACTCTAGATGCTACAAAATGACCTTTGCTCTGCATCCCCCTAGTTTTCTACACGTGTTATATATTAAGCTACTCTATTTACTTATGCCTGCTTCTGGGAGGATGGAATCATTTCCTGTTTGGAAGGCTCCAATTTCACTTCTCTCTGATTGCTCTCTTGTCTTACTTCTCAATCACACATCTAGGTGCCAGTCAAGGACTTACTTTCCTCCTCACACCTGGTAGTTATAAAAATGGAACTACTAATACACTTTTGGCATCCCCCCAGATAGTGCCACTGGAGGAGTACCCCAACTGCCACATCCTATAACCTATAACCCATTTAGCTCAAAATAACTGCACAGGTTATATAAGATCCCTACCACCACTAAAGACAAACACTAAGATATAGCAGCTAAATGAAATGTATGAATCTTCTTTTGGATCTTAACTTGCACACTTAACTATATAAAAACATTGAAGATACAAAGGAAAGGTGTAAATGACGGATACTTAGTGTGGTTCTTTTCAAAATACACTATTTTTAGGTCTGGAGAAAAGCTCAATGGTTAAGAGTACAAGCTGTTCTTCCAGAGCTGTTCTTCCCAGCACCCACATGGTGGCTCACAACTACTTGCAATGTCATTTCCAGTAGATCAGACACCCTCTTCTGGCCTCCTGGGACAATACCTGTGTGTGTTACACAGACATACATACAAGCAAAACACCAATACACATAATTTTTTTAAAGTTGGTATGGTGACACAAACCTCTTTTTTTTTTTAAAACTGCTCTTTAATTGTTGTCCATCTGATTTTAAAGGACAGCATAGGCTGACCCCAAACTGGCACCCCCTTGTGCTCATATTCCTACTACCAGTGCAGGGATTACAGCTGTGTACCACCAAACCTAGCTTTAAAGCAGTCTTTAAAAAAAATAATTCATGTACTTATTTTGTGTGGGTGTATGCATGTGTGTGGGCACATATGGACTATGCCACACAGGGCAAGTTGAAGGACAACTAAAAGAGTTCTCTCCTCTCACCTTGCAGGTACAGAGGCTTGAACTTGGGTCACCAGGCTTTGCAGCAAGTGCCTTTTATCAATGAGCCATCCTGATGCCCTCTTCCAAAGCCTTTTGTCAAGCAAGCAGATTTTAAAAAATTATTGTTTGTGTGCATGAATGTCATGGTCAGAGGACAGTATGTAGGGTTGGTTTTCTCCTTCCTCTCCAGGCGACCTGTAGGAAGTGAATTCAGGTACCCTGGCTAGCACAGAAAGCATTAGTCTCTGAGCCATATGAACAGCTCCAAAACCCTTTATAAAATTTAAATATTGCCCAAGTATGATGGGACATGCCTATGATCTGAGCATTTATGAGGTGGGGACTGCAGGACTGAGGCAAGTTCAAAGCCAGTCTACACAAGGTTATACAGCAAGAGCCTGTGTCCAAAAACACTAATTATTTATGAATGAAATCTTGTGAGGTCTACATTTGCTTCTAACCATTCAGTGATAAATAAATGTAAAATGAGATAATTGTCCACTGAGTTGACAATTTTTGAAAATAGGTGATAGATAAGTATTTAGAAATTATTTTTCCTTTTATATATATTTGGAGTTTTCCATAACAGAAAATTCTAATGATAACTATATGGTGTTTTTTTTTACTATTCTATTTAATTTTTTGAGAAAGGGTCTCACTGTGTATCCCTGACTGGCCTGGAACCAGTTATGCAGACCAGGCAGACCTCAAACTCACAGAGATCGGCCTGCCTCTGAAGTACTGGGGTTAAAGATGTGCACCACCACTCTCAGCAAGCAATTTGTTCTTAATGTTACAGAAATTGTTTGCCTTATAATGTTAATTTTAACAAATGAAACATAAAACTACATCTAATAATCCAATTATATATATTTTAAATAATAATCCTTTTCTTCTTAGCACAAGCCAGTCTCAAATTTGTAATTTCTTGCCTCCACTTTTTGAGTGCTGGGAATACAGACATGCCATTTTTTCTGGCATATTTTTCTTTAATATGTTTCTGCATTTTCTAAATTTTTGTAACTTTGTATTAGTCATGAGAAGACATGCTAAAATGAAAATAAGTTGGTATATTACCATTTATAAATCTTAACATTGTCATCATTTATAAATGGGCTTTACAAATGACAAGGAGAAATGTTTAATTAGAAAGGTGGAGCCTCAGAGTCTTCATTTCTCATGAGTTCCTAAGTGATGTTGACACTGCCATTCTGGGACATACTTTGCAGACTACTAAATAACCAAAAATTCTAAGATAGCAATGCTTCAAAAACTATCTCTAAGAACAGCATAGCATACAAAGAAGATAGAGTAGGTTCAATACCTCAGTAACTCTAAAAACACCTGGGCGTGATGGTGCACACCTTTAATCCCAGCACTCAGAAGGCAGAGGCAGCTAGATCTGAGTTCAGTGCCAGCTTGGTCTACATAGTGAGTTCTAAGACAGCCAGGGCTACATAGTGAGACCCTGTCTCAAACAAACAAGAACACTAAGATATAACGTCTTATTAGCATGTATAGCAAGGTGACTACAGTGTTAGCACAAAAGAGAAAATACAACAAGAACAAGCAATAAACTCTCCTGTACAGTGTAAGAAAGCAAATGTCACATTTGCATGTACCAATACTCTCTGAGACAGGGCCAATAGCATAGGAATCACCTTGAGTATGCTGATCTTTAGATACATTTTCTCTGCATTGGAGAAACAAAGACGTCATGGCACCTCACCACAGCCTGATTAATCCTCCTCTAAATCCATACTGATAAGAGATAACTGCTGATAATCAACAGGAGAAGACTACAGAATAAAACAAGAATCCCTATCAATTTAAAAATATGACTCTGTAATATGTTAATAAACTGACTTCTAGTTTATACCTAAGTCCCGTATGATTTTAATTTCTCTCATCTATTATCATTTGATAGTCACTAAATTTTCTACGACTATTTGGTTTCTGGACTTGAGAAATTAAATTTCTGAACTGAGATGAATGAACCAAAAGCTATTCCATCACTTGGATGTGACACATATACAAGAGTCAATAAACAGATACGTTTAAAGTCTGTACACTTCATACCTTTGCAATGAAGTAATCCCACATACTAAGCTCAGGAGAAATAAATTTTTCTTTGTAAGATGGTCTTTCTGCAGGCACTGGTGGTGGCGTAGCATCTTTCACAGGCCTTCCAGGGACCAGCATTCTCATGTTAAATCTTCTTCGGTGTTTATCTATGTCTTCAGAAGGAACAGGAGGTGCTGAATGAGATTTAAAGATCAGCATTAGTTTATAGACTTAACCTTTCTTTTGTTCCTCCTCTTGCCATACTATATACCAGACTAATTCTTTATATCAGGGCTTCTAAACTTTCCTGGTTAGTGTATGAATATCCCATAGCAGAGAAGCAGGTGGACATCATCCCAGAAGCTACCTGCTATACAGACTATGGGTTAAGTAATTCCTATAAGATGCATTAAGAGGAGCTGGGGAGATGGTTTAACAGTTAAGAGCACTTACTACTCTCACAGAAGCCCCAGATTTGGTTCCCAGAACCAATTTCAGGTAGCTCACAACTACATGTAAGTCCAGCTCCTGGGGATCTGACACAAACTTCTGGGCTCTAAGTGCACCTGCACTTAGATACACACACACACAGACACACAGACACACACGCACGCACACACGCGCGCACGCACGCACACACGCGCGCACACACACACTCTTATTTTTAAAGCTACATTAAAGAAATGGCATACCCTGTAAGTATTTACAAGAATGACTGAGTGATTGTTTCAGACTGTGGGTCAAGAATTGATTCAAGAGCTGGGTGGAGCCACTTTTAGACCTATCACTTGGGAGGTAGAGGCAGGCAGATCTCTAAGTTAGAGGCCAGCCTGGTCTACAGAGTGAATTCCAGGACAGCCAGAGCTATATAGTGAAAACCTGTCTCAAAAAAAACCAAACAAACAAAAACACCAATGAAAAAAACAAAACAGATTCAAAAACATGTAGAGTATAAGGATATACAGAATATCTTTTAAAAATAGCAGAAGCACAATGGTAAAGGAGAAAAGGCAAACAGAATAAATGGCCAAAGGAGTCTGTGTAAATGAGGGTAAAGCACTTGTGTAGACAACAGCTACACAATGGGTGTAATAACAAGGCAAACTTGTAGAATCAAACCAGGACCAGTATGTGGAACTAACGCTAAGCGCTTATCTCATGGGAAGTTCTCACTAAAGCTTCTCACACTATGTGAGGAACGCTTTGTTTGGTTCATTAGGAGGGAGGCAGAAGATGGTGTGAGAAAGGTATGAACTAGTATAGAGAATGGTAAAACCAGAGGAAGGAGTATATATAAAGAAATAAAGTAAATTAGGACCTAGTTTGATATGGAAGAACCACAAACAGAACAACTCCAACAGCAATGTTCTCAAAGCACGTCCAAAATTTTACCAACTTCACAGGCCTGTATTATTTTTTAAATCTTTTAACATTAAGGTAGAATTTATGATATAAAACTAAGCTGGGAAGTGGTGTCATACACTTTTAATCCCAGCACCCAGGAGGCAGAGGCAGAGGCAGAGGAATCTGTGGGTTCGAAGCCAGCCTGGTTTACAAGGTGAGTTCCAGGACAGCCAGAGTTATTACACAGAGAGACACTGTCTTGAAAATCCAAAAGTGTACAACTCAATGGTGTTTACTACATTTATAATGTTGTACCATGACCACTTCAACCTAGTTCAAAAGCACTGTCATCACAAGTGAAAACCACGGACCCTTCCTTCTCTGAATTTGTCTACTCTAGATATGTTACACAGGCAGAGTTAATAACATGTATTTTGTATGCCTGGTTTCTTTTGACCTAAGTTTCAAGGTTCATGCACATTATAGTATATATTAGTACTTCATTCCATTTTAGGCTGAGAAACACTCTACTGGATATAAATATCACACTATTCATCTACTTATTTTTTTACTTATAAACATATATTAGATATTCTAATGGGTTTCTTTTTTAAGATTTATTTTGTTTTTTAATTTTTTACTTATTTCACACTCATTGACTTTGCCTGCATGTATGAGGGCATCAGATCCCACTAGAACTGGAGTTACAGACAGCTGTGAGCTGCCGTATGAGTGCTGAGAATTTGAACTGGAAGAGCAGCTAGTGCTCTTAACCGCTGAGCAAACTCTCTAGCCTCACCAAGTGGTTTCATCATGACACTTTCAAACGTGTATATAATGCATTGTGATCAATTCACCCCCTAATACTGGTCATGTCCCCCTCCCACTCCACTAATCCTCTTCTGTTTTCATGTGTGTTTGTTTGTTTTGTTTTGTTTTGTTTTTTGGACAGGGTCTTACTATGTAGCCCTGGTTGGTGTGGAACTCGATATATAGACCAAACTGGCCTCAGAACCACAGATCTACTTGCCTCTGACTCCCAAGTGCTGGGATTAAAGGCATGTACCACCACACCAGGCTTCATTTCTTTTTGTTTAAGTGAGTGTGCAATTCAATGAGTTTAATTAGGGTTGCTCCATAAGCATGGGTTATTTATCCACTTATTCTTGTTGATAACCCACAATTATCTTACAAAAGCATCCTTCCCAGGACTTCTACTTTTATTCTACTGCACAGCTGATTCTCCACAAAGCAGCTAGGGTGGCTCTTTAGGAAACCTAAGACATTACTTAAAATCCTCCATCATTCTCTTTCTTTCAATACAGCAACAACTGACGTCTATATATACTATGATTTACAAACCCTAAATGGGGGGCTGGAGAGATGGCTCAGAGGTTAAGAGCACTGACTGCTCTTCCAGAGGTCCTGAGTTCAATTCCCAGCAACCACATGGTGACTCACAACCATCCGTTATGAGATCTGGTGCCCTCTTCTGGTGTGTAGATACACATGGAAGCAGAATGTTGTATACATAATAAATAAAATCTTTAAAAAAAGAAAAACCCTAAATGGCCTGGTCCCCAGTAACTCTTCCAACCTCACTTTGAACACCAGTCTCCCTGTTGAGGATAACTCTGATGGCTTCCTAGATAAGAAACTCAGTCTTCCCTTTGCTCATCGTTCCTTCCCTCTGCCTAGAGAGCTCTGATTCTGGACATTTATATGGTGGAATCACACAGACCTCCCTAGGGATATGCTGCAAATGCAACCTGATCAGAAACACATCTCACCATCCTAACTAAACCAGCCCTATCCCCATTTCTCACCATGCTCTTCCTACTGCCCCTGCTTGTCTTGTTCTTCTCACACCCCAAAGACTAGAACACTTCCTGACAGATGTAGGGAATGAGTGGATACAAAGATGACTGCACTCTCAGAAGTTTTAAACACAGACAACATAATGGACAGCATTAGCACAAATGGGGGGCGGAGCTCAGTGGGAGAACACTTGCTTAATAGTCACAAAGTGCAGGGCTTGATCCTCAGCACTGACAGAAAATATCTCAACAAAATGTGATTTTGGAGGAAAACTTTTATATTTAAAACGTGCTACCATAGGTGGGGCTAAAGGAGGGCAGAAGCAACAGGAGTTGGTAAGATCACATTCCTTACCATACCTGAACTCAAACACAGGCATTGAGGACAGAGGGAGAAATGTGTCATTTAAACTCTTCATGTCACTTATTCATGTCTGTAATATGACCATTCCTTTTCTGCAGATGAATTAAGGTTCTTTCTATGTTTTAAGAAAGAAAAAAAAAACTTTCCCTTCCCTTATCCCACAAGCTTAAAAAGTGGGATAAAATACACACACACACACACACACACCCCTAGAATTTTTATATAACCATAAGTTATATCTGAGGCCAACTGCAATGACACCTCTGGGAACTTCCTTAACATCTTTAACGACTTCATTCCTTCTACACTGTCCCTACTTTACTGTTACCTTTACTGCTGTTTCTTTTTTATTCTCTTCAAACATGTCCTGGTTTTCCAACCTCAAAAATATTACTTCTATAAAAATAAAGGTAAAAAATTCTAGCTTTATTCTAATTTTACCTATTTATTACCCTAAAAAGAATTACTACATTCTTTAGGTAAATAGCTAAGGCATTTAAAATCTTACTCTAACTTTGGAACTTATTTATATTTATAGACAGTATTTGTATCAGATTTATCTTACCTGCAATACTTTCTGATTGTCTCCGAGGCTTCACAACAAGTTTCACGCCTCCTCCAAAAACAGCAGCCCACATTCGATTATTTAATGGGTGGGCTGCAAGCCGAAACAATTCATTGGAGGAATTTGTGGCAAGTGCATGTATCAGTAAACTTAAGTAAACAGCAACAACAGCTTCACATAACAGAACATTCAGTTTTGGCTGGTCTTCATCTTGGGCAGAACTCAAGAGATTAATAAGTGAGCTCACACCTGTAACAGCATAGAATATCATAAAAACATCAGTATAAAGTACAAAAGGAAAAAGGCACACATATTTGCAGTTTAACTAAGCTAAGTACCTATTCCCTATAAAACAGCATTTTATAATATAAGTATCAAAATAATAGGGGAATGGGTTATAATCTATAGGATGAAGTAAGAGCCATTTACAGCCATAAAACAGGTCAGTTATAAGACTACAGGGGAGAAAGGAAAACTCTTCCTTACAGTAGCATTCCAACTTTATAACTGTTGTAGTCTGAATGAAAACGTCACCCCCTATTCATCTACTTATTTTTTTACTTATAAACATATATTAGATATTCTAATGGGTTTCTTTTTTAAGATTTATTTTGTTTTTTAATTTTTTACTTATTTCACACTCATTGACTTTGCCTGCATGTATGAGGGCATCAGATCCCACTAGAACTGGAGTTACAGACAGCTGTGAGCTGCCGTATGAGTGCTGAGAATTTGTGTCATTGGGGTAGCAGACTTTGAGGTTTCAGAAGCCCATGTCAGGCCCAGTGTCACTCTCTCTTCCTGCTGGCACCATTCTGGATGTAGACCTCTCAACTACTTCTCCAGCACCATGTCTGCCGTATGCCACCATGCTTCCTGCCATCACAATAATAGACTAACTTTTTGAGCATTCCCAAAATACTATGGCACTTAAAATGGCTAATCCACAGCAGAAAATATCAACAAGCATCAAAATTTACCAACTCAAAAGAAAAAAAAATAACAAAACTCGACAGGAAGCAACATCAGGGAACTGGTCAATAGTTTTGATAGGGGATTGCCTTTTTAAAATGTACGGACCTGGGGATATAACTCAGTGGTTAAGGTGCTAAATGCACAGAGGTAAGGACCTGAGTTTGTATCTCCAGAATTTACATAAAGCCAGGAGTGATAGCATATCTATAATCCCAGTGCTCCTGTAACAAAACAACAGAAGGACACAGGAAAACTTCTAAAAGTTTTGGATTAGCTAGCCTGGAACACAGCATTGAACAACAAAGATCTCTCTCAAAGAAAGTGGATGATCAAGACCAACTTCCAAGGTTGTCTTTAAATAAATAAATACACAAAGTATTTTTAATTCCATGGCCAGTGATATGCCTCAGTGGGAAAAGGTACTTGCTGCCAAGCCTGACAACCTGATTTTGATCCCAAAGACACACAAAGTGGAAGGAGAGAACAAACTACCCATAGTTGGTCTCTAACTTCCATGTATGCCATGGCATAAGTGAACCTTACACACACACACACACACACACACACACACACACACACACACACACACACACTCTAAGTAAGTGTAATTTCTTTTAATTACAAAAGGATATGGAAGAAAAAAAACGACTCCCACCACAACACAACACAACACCACTAAAATTCTCACCAGGCCACTGAGCAGGAGCTGAGTTTGGTGTCGCATGCTCTTCAATACTTTCTGTCCTGAGTCGTCGTCGATCACTTAAAAGAAGCCCTTGATAAGCCATTCCTGTGAACTGATTTCCTTCTGTCTGACTGTTAGAACAAACAGGCACAGTTACTGCACTGGGAGAGGCAGTGAACACAGTACTTTACATAAATCTATTTTAGATGTTTATAAAAAATCAAAAGGTTTTAACACTGAATTCACTTTTGCAGTGAGACCTTATTTTATAATGTTCTTGGAATTCATTACAAGTATTTATTGATACTTTTTTAAAACAAAATATCTGTTTTCACTACTCTGGGAAGATGATTTTAGTGCTTTTCAGAAGCTTCATAGTTTAAGGCACTTCCTACTTGTGCTCACTTTTTAACGTTGGAGGTCACTATTAGCCAGGGACACAGCAGACAAACAGTCCAGTGTCCAAGTTATTGTAATTCTCAGCTCTGCAAAACTGCTTAAGAGTAACTGTACATTCAGAAGGTGAGAAAAGCCAGGGAATTATATCTGAGGAATATCTAAATTGAAGACCAATGCCCCCTCAAAACTGATTCCCTTCTCTAAAGAGTTTCAGAGAAATCGAAGAAATACAAAAAGCAAATGGTAGAGCTGGCTGCAAAGTCACAGCTGAGCCTAAAAACATACATTTGAAAGCAATGTCTCTGGAACCTCATTAGGTGCCATCTTAGTCAGTGGAAACAATCTATCTATGGTCATATGGTGACTGTGTCAACTAAATCAAAAACTTCCTCACTTATTTCAAATCTTTGGAGTCATTTACGTATGGGTTGATTAGGATAAAAACAGAGTACAAATGATTTTTGAGAGAGTAACTCCTTATTTTAAAATCAAATGTTCCCATAAAGGGCAACTACCTTTATAAGTAAAAGTGTAGGCATATATTCATGTAGATATAATTCTATTATTTTTTCATTTATTAATGTACTTTATTTCAATCTAGGTCATCCTTCCAAGTGATTCCATTTCTCACAACTTATGCTGTCCTACTCATTAAAATGCAAAGTATAAACAGTTGTAGGCAATTTTATTTTTAGAAAAACTCAAATTATTTTTAATTGATATCAGCTGGCTAGCATAGTAGTGCAAACCTGTATTCCCATCTACTCAGGAAAATGGCACAGGAGGACCACAAGTTCAAGGCTTGCCTGAGCTACAGAGTGAGTTCCAGCTTGGGAAGCTTGCTGAGGTCCTGTCTCTAAAAGCAGACGACTGGGGATGTATAGCTCAGAGGTGGAACATGTCTGAACACCAGGTACAATGGCCTATAGTTGATCCCCAGTACTGCATAAACAAACAAAACTTATAACATCAATTGACTTTAATATCATAAATAAAAGTAAATTAAATTAATAACTTTTAAGCATATTTTTTTCAAGAACATATCTCTTTTTTCAAGTTTTTTTTTTAATTTCAACTAAAAATCAGTTAATCAAGTAAAAGCTGACCCAGTTTCAGAGAGACCTCTAGGGGGATGAGGGATCTCTAGTATGAAATACTGTGTACAATAGTTTTCTTTCAAGGAAATAAAAGACAGTAACTAGAATCACTCACATTACTGCTTGTTAAAATCTACATTTTTCTTTTGTTACTAGTTGACACCTAAACTAATCAACTAATTATTATTTTCTTTCTGGGTCTATTTTATCCATTAAAGTACACATGTCATTTATACTAGGAATTATTTTCAGCCCTAAGAAATAGAATCCTATACAAGTCTGGAGCAGGTGAATGTTTTGCTGTATTAAAACTACTTTGGGTGGTTTATTTATTTATTTTATTGTTTTTTACCTGTAGCTATGACTGTCACATAATGCCTGGTAAATTGATGCAGAAAGTGATGCTGCTAGTGAATGAAGTGTGTGCACCTAAAACCAAAACAGTCACAATTATAATTTGTACTAACATTTCTATACAACAGCAATATCTTAAAAGTTAGTAATACTGAGGAAACTAGCAATAGCATAAATAAAACTGGATCCTATAGAAGATAACCCTACTTTTAAACTAACTCATTATCTTTATAGGCATGCCCAATAACAAAACTGACTCATTCGGACATATCTTTATCAAAAACAGACTTGTTGTGAGCCTGACATTTGCCAGGCCCTGAGCAGACCTGGGCTAATGTGACTGGGTCTTGTCTTAAGCTACAACAATTAACTTAGATAGTAATATAAAAGGAAAATTGAAGTCAACTATGCACAGGACTTTCAGAGCTTTCATTTAAGCTTTGCCTTATGCAACTATACAAGGTTCAATCTTAACAGTAACAATGGCCATTCAGTAAGTAAATTAAATCAAGCACTGTGTGAAATGGCTCATTTTCCAGAAAGCAAATAATTTAATTAGTATTCATAGGAAAGAGAAAGTCACAAAATTTTTTAGAAAGTTTAAAAATTCTACATATAATATTTTTTTAAAACACATTTTAAACTCCATTTGAACCAACACTTTCAGACTCATAAATTTCTTAAAATTTGAAGGGACTTCAGAGGTAGTTCCATGCCTTTATCCAAGCCAGGGAGTGGTGGCCCATGCCTTTAATCCCAACACTTGGCAGAGAACCACTGTCTCAAAAGACTAAAAGAAGAAAACACCTTATTCAAATTCTAAGGAAGGAGCATTTCCAACTTGATTTTTATCTGTTTTATTTCTTAATCTAACAAATAATTAAGCAATCTCTGCAAGAATACTGGTATGAGTTAATTCATGCTATAGATTAGAAATCCCTAATAAGATGATATGATTAGATAATCTTGATCCCTTGGAAGAGTATCTCAACAGAGATCAAACATGCCTGTCAAAAGAGGGGGTAGGATAAAAACAGAGGAACCGAGTGTGCATGAGGTGCTGAACTAAAAGTAGAACAGCCTGCGCATAGCTCGCACACCCCGCCAAGCTCTATGGGATTTACTAGACTTCATTAGTTAAGCATTCAGAACAGGGTATAGGGTTAATTTAGGGCAGTAACTCTCAATTCTGACGGTCTCTAACCTGCTACACGGCCTCCAATAAACACAGTCATCAGGAAACAAGTGACAAGGATATTTTCTTTGGAGCCATTTAATTCCAATGGTTATCTCAGGTAACTCTCCCCCAACCTACATTTTCACATTTTCTTGACATACAAACAAAAAGCTGTTATTTCTGATTAGTAATTAATTTGACAGAAGAGAAAACCTAAATGAATATTGAGTAGCAAGAATATTTTCTAGAAAATTATTTTTATTACAAAAAGACTTTACCTGTTCTAAAGGAAGACCATAGTCTTTCCAGAAATAAGAATGTATACTTTTAAGGCTGGGTGTGATGTTGCACACCTTTAATTGCGACACTTGGGAAGCTGAAGGCAGGTGGATCTCCGTGAGTTCAAGGCCAGGCTGGTCTACACAGCAAGCTCTGAGACAGCAAAGCAACATAGTGAGAACATGTCTCGAAAATAAATAAATAAACAAACAAATAAACAAAGAGAAAGAAAAAAGAATGCATCCTTTTAAACTGCATTCACCACAGTCATTAGAAGTGAAAAGGCACTACATAAAACATTTCAATCATTCTCTCTAAAGTTGGAGCACATACAGGACATTTACCTTCCTGGTATGTACAACAAATAATCACCAAGTTCACATTACCTTCATGTCTTCGACATTGGGGTGAGGCGGTGTTTTCATCTGCACAATAGTGTAAAGTATATCATGGATGTGGTTATTTAAGTACAACACAGGGTTGGCTATGACTGTCTTTGTTGATGCAATACTTGCTGAGAGCAGTGGCAAGGTGGTGGGCAGTGGCAGTGGAGACTGCAGCTGCTTTACTGTAGTTTCCTGGAGGTGACAATAAATTGATTTGTTTTTCAAAACTGTTAAAATGAAAGAGAAAAGCAAACCCCCAATGGATACCTGATAAAATGCAGGTGGTAAGCACTTGACTAAAGCAGTATGTTCCTGCATTTACTGACTTATTCTACAAGCACTTACAGAGCTCCCGTCTGTTCCAGATACAGAAGACATGAAGACAGCAGCCATACTCTAAAGTTCTTTAAAGTGTACTTCTGTTCTGGTCAGTTTTGTCAACTTATACAAACTGTAGATAGATGGGAAGAGGGGCCCACAAGAAATCACCTCCATCACACTGGCTGTAGGCAAGTCTGCGGGGCATTTTCTTGGTTACTGACTTGGAAGGTCCTACTCACAATAGGCAGTACCACCCCCGGGCAGGTGGTCCTAGGTGGTATAAGAAAGTAGGCTGTGCAAACCATGAACAACAAACAGAAAGCAGCACTCCTCCATGGTTTCCACTTCAGTCCCTTTCTTGAATTCCTGCCCTGGCTTCTTTTGATAATGAACTACAACCTGTAATCCAATTACACCCTTTCTTTCCCAAGTTGGTTTGATCAGTGTTTATCACATCAACAGAGAAGCAAACTAGACCAACTTTCTGAAGCTTTCACCTAAGAAAAGCTACACTGGAAATAAATATGGGCCTCCTAGGACTACAGGAGCTGAAAACCTAGGTTTACAGCTTTAACTGGATGACCTACTGAAATCACTTACTAGCTGAGACTAACAAGTGATGCCCATACCTGCTGTGACTCTTGCAGCAAAAATTTGAGTTCCATTCTTACTGAGGCCAGACCACCACCCTGGGCCCCATGAAGGCTACAGTAACTGAGAAACACTCTTAGGAGATCCTGATTTTTCTGCAACCACAGCTTCCGTCTTTCTGCATGCTCCCTTTTAGCCTGCAATCTTCGCCGTTCTATTTGGTGGCGCTCATAGGAACCAATGTCTGGCTTGTCCACCATTTCCTCATGATCCAGAAGCTCACTCTCTACTTTAGAGTAAGTTTTGCTGGAATATTCTTTAATAACTGATTCATGATTGCATATCTCATGCAAGGCAGCAATTTCCTTTTCAAGCCAGTTGTAGAGCTGAAATCTGAGCTTTCCTCCATCTACTTCATAACCTGTAGCCAAAGTTCTTAATTCAGTCATAAGGATCTTCAAACAAGCTCGGAACTTTAGTTGTTCGGCAATCACATCAACCTCAGAATCACCCAAAACACAATCTTCTTCCTGAGGGGTCAATAAAGCACTATGATCTGAAGCTTTGTGGTCCTGACCATCCTTCTTGACATCTGTACTCTTCATCACTAAGCCACCCGTGTCATCCTCTTCTAAGGCACTATCATGGTCTTCACCCCAGTCAAGCTGAAGAGGCTCCTCATCAACTGTGACAATTGGCTGACTCCAGTCAAACTGGGAGGAAGCCTTTGCTGACCAGGCAGCGCCGGAACTACCACTGCCATCGTTCAATGCTCCTGATTTTGACGGCCCATTCTCCATCCTTTCAGAAGTGAAGTCAAGCGGGTCCTTTTTAGCAGTTAAGGAAGACATTTTAGTTACTTTAGGAATTTTAGAAAGTACTTCGAGGGCTAAAACAGGGCATCCAACCTTAAAATGAGCATTAGCAGTGGTAAAAAATAATTTTCTTTCTATGAGATTAATTTTATCAGCAATGTTTTTCTCAGTTTTGAGACCTAAAGTTGCCAAAGTTCCTTCAGGGGAAGCAAGATTTCTTCGAATAAGTAAAGGATGTGTTCGAAGGTAATTGTAAAAACTGAACACCACGGGGTTACAAGATTTGATGATGACTGCAGAAAATAGATAAAAATCACAAATTATTGAGTTAATTTGAATGTCTATTGAAAAATAATAAAATAAGTTAGTATTTCCCCAAAATAAAGGACAATAAATATTATAAGTAAATAAATATAAACCCAGCATTCATTCATATAATCATCAATCTAGGTAATAGAAACAAATGTTAGAGTGATGTCCAAATCACATGATGTTCAAGAAGGTGCAAGAGGTACACACAGAAACCTTTACCTAGGAAAGTGGAGAAGGGAGAGAGACACGTGATTGCTTATTTCTGTTTAAATGGAAGGGAAACACAAACAACTGGTTTCCTTTTTTTAAAAGTGGGAGGAATGGGGAAAGAAGCCTGAGTTCTCTGAAAACAACTTGAAAAAAATACACACATGTATATACATACACACACACACACAGAGAGAGAGAGAGAGAGAGAGAGAGAGAGAGAGAGAGAGAGAACGAGAGAGATATTTTGAGACAAGCTCACTATGTAGCTGGCTTGGAATTTGCTATGTAGATCAGGTTCCCTTTGAACTCACAGAAATTCACCACCTCTGCTTTCCCAGTGCTAGAATTAAGTCACCTACTATCTAGTGATGTTGTATTTAGTTTTCAAAACTATTTTCAACATTTTTATAATTTCAAAAGGTAGATTTTTTAAGATGTAGTTCTCTCACACACAAATACAATATAAAATTAAACAAATGAATTGTATCTCAAGTTCATAGAATACTCACACAGAGATAAATTACAAGCGGAGTTTAAAATAGGAATTTGCTATACATCTTTAGTAAGCTATACCATAACAACAACAATAATAATATAAAAATGTTTAGGTTTTCTCAGTCACCATTCTCTTGTGGAACACATATTTGTATTCTTATTATGAAAACTATTCTAAGCATATAAAAAGTAAAAAGCTATGTTAACACCATGAAAATCCAAGCCTTTCACTCTAAGACACACACATGAAACCTAAGAAGAACCTCGTTTATATATGAATTAGAAGGAAAACATGATCTCTTGTATTGTTAGGGGAGAAAGATGTCCTACCTGCATTCATTCTAACAGCCTAGAAGCAATGAGGACTAGATTGCAGTCTCTAAGCATTATTCCCCACTCACAGACACAGAATTCTTTAGAAGAATGGTCATTTTCAGGTCTTAGCCAGAAAATACCCAAGATGAGCCTGAATTATTCTGCCATACAAAAAGCAAGGAAATTATCAAAAAAATAATAATAATTGAAAACTTGTCAAGATCTCCAGTGATTAAAGATGGGACAATCTGAGCATCCACAAAAACAAACCGCTAGTGACTGAACACAAACATTTAAAACTTCTAATCTTAGAATATCTTTAAGAAAAATAAAAAGACTAATTGGTCACCTTTGTATAGTGCTAAAGAATGGGGAGATGGGGAGACATGAGAAACCCTGGAAGCTCACAGGCCAGCTAAGCTGCTCTTTTGAAGGATAGAGGTTCAATTCCCGACTTCCACACGGCAGCTCACAACTGTCTGCAATTCAGTTCCAGAGTATCCAACACCTTCTTCTCATATCTTAGGATACCAGTCAAGCATGCAATTCACACAGATACATGCAGGCAAAAACAAACAAAACAAAAACCAACCAAACAAACAAAAAAATATTTTTGTCCTCTCCTGACTTTTCTTTTTTTTGAAAAAATCTTGTAACTTGAAGGTGACTTTTGAAAAATATCTAATTTGAAATAAGAGCAAAGAAAATACAACTGTGAGAACTAAAACATGGGTGATCATCTTAGTACTATTCAAATTTTAGTTAAATGCAGACTTTATTACAAATATTAAGTTATAATTTTTAATCCCATAACTTCTCAAATCTGGGGCAAGGTGGTACACATCTGCAAGCCCAACACTAGGAGGCTATGGTAGAAGGGCGGTAAGTTCAAGGACAGCCTGAGAAACAGTGTGTTCCAGGCTACCTAAAATTCAAGGTTACGAGGTAACAAGACTACACCTACACACATACATACACACACACACACACACACACACACACACGTGTCAGGAAAAAAGAAAAATAAATAAATATGGTAACTTTTAAAATATAATAATATTACTACTGAGAATTTCATACATGCATACAATGTATTTGGATCGTATTCACTTCCCACTCTAGCCCACCTTCTACTCTCTCTAAATTTGATGTTCTCTTTTATTTTTAAATAACACTTGAAATATAATTTGTGCTGCCCAAAAACACATGGGCATGGGACTATGCACTGGAGCACAGCTGACCTACCAGGGGTCACAACCTCAAAGAAAAAAACTCTCCTTCCCCCAGAAGCCATTAACTGCTAACAGGTCTTCAGCTAGGAGCAGAGTAAATGAGCTTCCCCCTTCTAAAGTTTGCCTTACTCTTTAAAAGACACTGGGAAACCCACAAAAATCTACCTTGCTGCTCATCATCTTCCTTTGGTGTCTGTTCCAGTAATGTATCCAAGGCTCGGGTGTAATCTTTCATTACCCAATAGGCAAGACTACGCAGAAAAGGGTCAGCATGTAGTCTTTTGCAATTGAATTCTGAGCCATCTTTTTCACGACCCAAAATTTTCTGATTCAAGATGGATATATAAGTGGATGAAGTCTCAAATTCAGATTCAAATAAGCGGGCTATAACCATGGCTAGCTGAATATCTTCCATTTTTTCAAGACACACCTGCAAATTTAAATATTAAGAAACATTTACCTTAGTGACAACTAATCTATTCATACATTATCCCACTGATACCTTGGAATTCTCTATTTATGTTTTCATGGTATGTAGGGGACCCTGAGGTTGAGACTTTGAGATGTAGCTAGATAGAAGATGCAGTTTGGTAGAAGAATTTCAAAGTGGCAGACAGGTGAGCAGTCACAACACAGTACCCCCTACACTAGAATGATCGTACATGAAATGAGCACAAAACAAAGTATGTCACTGTTATCTCAGTCTTGGGTCAATTTAAATAGCATCGATTTTTAAATTAAACACTTATACATAAGTTCCTTTTAATTTCCAAACCTATTTTTATATAAATTTGTACTATTTTAGAAGAACCTTCTGTTTACTAAGAAACTGCTCCCTATCCTATTAGGGAACGTGAGCCAACTATAACAGCTCAGCCTGAGACTCTTCACAAATATCTCTTCTCTGAGTATGCTTCCATTTCAGAATTACAGGCATTTGTAACTATAAAATTGTTACAAATCTGCTGAAGTATGAAAGATACTTTTAAAGTTTATAACAGGTTCACTTTGTTAGAAGTTTTCTACTTCTTCTATCATTTTGGGGGAATTTTAAAAAATTGTTGCTATTTTAAATTTTTACTATTTTTAAAAAGTTGTATATTAAAAGAAACAAATCATGTAACAAAATCAACCAGACTTAAGGACTATGTAAATATTCTATTCTATTCTATTCTACTGTAGGCCAGGATGGCTTCAAACTTATATTAATCTTCCTGTTTTTGTTCCCAAATACAATGATTATTTTTAATTCTATTTTTACTTCTGTCTGAGTTTAGGTAATTCATAAAGGTAATAACTAATCTAAAAGAAAGAATCATCAGGAAACAGAAATATTAATGACTTTTTATATCACCTGCCATGATTATATAACAAAAGACTCAATGTTTCACTTCCTTGCATGCACTGCCTATTTATAAGGCAAGTACACTACAGAATAGTACAAACTGCCATGTTAGCCCCAAGTACTTAAATATCAGCTTTTTTAAAAGCACAAGATAAAGAGATCATAACCTGTGCACATATTTAATGACTCAGAATCACAGATGGATGGTAAAAAGACATTCTTAAAAACATTCGTGACATTTTCTGTAAGTTTTACACTTTATCTTAATATGCGAGATGCCACACCCGAAGCTGTAATTTCCCTTAAACTGACCAGTGCCACTGTCTGAGTTCAGCAAGCTCTGCAGTTATTCTGCTCTTACAAACATCTAACAAAACTACCATCTGCTATAAAGCTTCACAGCACGATTGCTTGTTCACTTATTTATACCTCTATGGCATCTTTCAATGAACCAGCTAACAAGAAAAAAGCAGCAGATTGTTCAAAGCGCTGTTTTCCAAGTAAAGAAAAAGCATTTTTCAAAGCAGCTTTCCGCCATCTATCTTCGTTAAAGTTGTGGCTAAAAAATGTTGTCATTTTTTCATCATGTTGTGACCTGGAAATAAGAACACAAACATAGTGACTATTACCACCCTTAAATTATTTTAATTAGTTATGGAATATATGAAGACAGAGAATAAAAGAAAAGCAACTCTAACATTCCACTTAAAGAGAACCAGCAGAGCGACTGGCTGCTCTTGCACTGGACCAAGGTTTGGTTCCCAGCACCACCTGGTGGTTCACAACTATCAGTAATTCTAATTTCAGGGGATGCAAAATCCTCATTTATCTCTGTGGATGCAGCATGCACACAGTACATATACATACACACAGGCAACACACACAGGCAAAACACCCATATACATGATGTAAAAGAAAGCAATCTTAAAAGAACAACAGTTCCAGTTACAGATGTTGCTTATTAGCATGTCTTCTACCAAGGAATGCTGATGTGCCTCGTATACTCACACAGGAAGCAAGACTGTCTTTTATCAACATTTTTGTAAGAGCCTATCTTTTAGCCAGGAGGTAGTGGCACACCCCTTTAATCTCAGCACTTGGGAGGCAGAGGCAGGTGGATCTCTGAGTTCAGGCCAGTCTGGTCTACAAAGTGAGTTCCAGGACAGCCAGGGCTACACAGAGAAACCCTGTCTCGAAAAAACAAAACTAAACAAAAAACCTCATCTTTTAAACTAAAAGATATTTTGCCCACTCACTGTAAATAAAAGAACCAAGGCATAAAGAAGTCAGTTGATTTGAAAGAGCTCCTTCAGTGAATTCAGAGTTCAGATCCAAACACCATCTCATTCATGAAACCATGTGACATGCTGAGACACGTTACCTGAATAGACCCCATACTACTGCTTTCTTCTTCATCGAAAGGTAGAATAAAGCAGCATCTAAGGCATCGTTGTTCCTTTGAAAAGAAGCTTTGGCAACCTAAGGGTAAGTAAAATAACATGTAACTACTTGACAAAAGAACTACAATTAATTACTCCAATAATTAACGCTTCATTGTTACTTCCTTAGCTCATACACTATGAAAATGACAATGTGTGGAACCAGTAGCTTATGATGGCTCCTAGAGAAAAGCATTTGTATGCCAGTAATCCTAATAAAATCAGCACAGCAGCTAGTATTTATTGACTGCTTATCATATATCTGGAACCTTTCATTAATCTACCCACTATGAAGTACTACTAGTGTCCTCATTTTATAGAGGAAGTAACTGAATCAAGAACTTTAAGTAAATAGCTTAAATTCACATACTAAGGGGAGAAAAGGAAAACCTAGGTAGCAAAAAATACAGTATTGACAACAGAAATGCAATAGATGTGATCATCTTTTGAAAATACAACACATTACATTTCTTAATTTGCAGCTCTGTGTATAAAGGAGCATACTGCCAAGTCTGGCAAGCTGAGTTTAATTGTTGCTGTTTGGAGTTCTACTACATATTCCAGAATAGCCTTGAACTCATTATGTAGCCCAGGCTGGCCTCAAATTAGGGCGACTCTCCTGCCTTAGCCTCCTAAGTGTTAGCATTATAAGCATTCACCCCTATGCCTAGCTTATGTTTTTGAAATAGGATCTTACCATGAAGCCTAAACTAGCCTGGATGTGGTCTGTAATCTGAGCTGTTGTCTAACTCCTGACCCTGCCCTGAGCAGATTCTAAAGTACTGGGGTTGCAGGAGCATGCCCTAGAGTTTTGTCTGTTTTCAAGTAAGATACATATCAAACAGTAATGTCTAAAAAATTCTTCTATTCCATTAGCTAGGCACAGAGGCTGGCACATGTCATTAATCCCAGCACCCAGGAGGCAGAGTATGACAGATTTCTGAGTTCAAATCCAGACTGGTCTATATAGTTCTAGAACAGCCAGAGATACAAACATAGTGTGACCCTATCTCAAAACTGTGCATACTGCACAGAAATTTTATTAAGGTCAAGTTTGAAACTCCAATGTACACATGTGTACCCACACACATGCACATGCAAACACACACAATAAATAAATGTAATTAAAAAAATTGTTCTAAGCTGGGAAACCAGCATGGAACTGATCCAGATCCCAGGAATGTGGGTTTCAGTGGGGAGACCTCAGAAATCTACGGGACCTCCTGTAGTAGTTCAGTACTTATCCCTAGCATAGGTGTGGACTTTGGGAGCCCAATCCAGATAGAGGGATACTCCCTGAGCCAAGACCACACACACACACACACACACACACACACACACACACACACACACACGGGGGGGGGGGGGGGCTAGGCCTTATCCCAAAGGATACGATAGACTCTGATGACCCCCTATGGAAGGCCTCACCCTCCCTGGGGAGCAGAAAGGATATGTGATAGGTAGGGTTTTATGGTTTTATTTGGGGGGGGAGGAGGGGAGGATGGGAGGGAGAGGGAACTTGGATCAACATGTAAAACAATCTTGTTTCTAATTCAAATAAAAAAATTATTAGAAATCAATTTAATTGTTCTAGCCGGGCGTTGGTGGCACATGCCTTTAATCCCAGCACTCGGGAGGCAGAGGCAGGTGGATCTCTGTGAGTTTGAGGCCAGCCTGGTCTCCAGAGTGAGTGCCAGGATAGGCTCCAAAGCTACACAAAGAAATCCTGTCTCGAAAAACCAAAAAAAAAAAAAAAATTGTTCTAAAAAAAATCTCAAAATGTACAAACTAATTCTTTGTATCAGGTTTTCTGGAATTTTAAAAATAGCATTAATATTTGCTAGTAGAGGCAGGACATCTCTCTCTTTCTCTCTCTCTCTCTCTCTCTCTCTCTCTAGATAGATAGATAGATAGATAGATAGATAGATAGATAGATAGATACACACACACATACACACAATACATACACACACATACATAACAACGGGGTGGAGAAGCAATAGAGCGCAAATAGAAATGTATGAGTGCTTTGAAGAGGGAAAGAAAAAATAGGGATGGGGCTTTAATTTGGAAGGGAGATAAATACAGAAGAAAGAGAGAGGGGGATAAAATAACAGATATGAATAAATATGTAACAATTAAACAAATAGAGACCATGGATTTAAGAAAGTGTGTATGTGTGTGTGTGGGGGGGGGGTGGTGATAAAGTCTTTCAAAATCCAATGAAGGAAAGTTACCTTTTCAATGCATCTTCGAAGAGTGTTAACATTTCTCACCCACCAGCCTATTCCCATGGCTCTTAATTCAGACCACTGAGGGTCTCCTCTTTGAATTGCTGGAATCATATTGATTAGTTCTTCCTCTGCTTCAGAATGAAAAGCCCAGGCAAAATGGCAGGTAGACACACCTAAATTGGAAACATGAAACAATAACCTTGTGAACTGTATCAATACAACAAAACAGTACTTTGCTTAGTTACTTATTTCTTGGTTCTTCTAAAAAACATTTTCAAGCAGAAAGGCAGAATAAAAGAACTCTGCCACCATTCAAGACTTTATACTACAAGTTTTTGAACTCAAGATCAGTTACAGGACACATAACATCCAAATCTCCAACTTGTCTTCTACATATAATGCATTTTAATATGAAAATAAAGATATTAGCAGATGAAGATATACAATATCAAATTCATAAAATTCCAGCACTCAGAAGGTAGAGGCAGAAAAATCAGAAGTTCAAGGTCCTCTTCAGTTTGAGCCATCTGGGCTACAAGAGAACTTGAAACAAAGATTAACACTAAAATTAAATCAATGAAAAATACAGATATTTGAGTACCAAGTTATTCACATGCACAACTTACTAAGATAAAATATTGGTCAAGTTGGAAGTTTTGGCCTACATCCTTTTATTTACACTGTCATTTACCTGATGATGGCATCCTTTAGCACTGAATTTTAAAACCTGCTCTATCCTTTGCTCTGAACAGAGTTAAAGGTCACTTAAAGCAAGCTCTAAACATACTTCCATTTGCATTTAATGTAAGGAATACACATAAGCCATGAAGTTCATCTCTCTAATTAGCAGGGAAGGAAGAACTGAAAGATATAGCAGAGTTGAGGCAGGAGAAGAGGATAGGAGAGGGGAGGAGACTAGGACAGGGGTGAGGAGGGGAGGGAAAGGGGTGAGGAGGAGTAGGGAGGGGAGGAGTACGAAGGGGAGGGGAGGGGAGGAGAGGAGAGGGGAGGGGAGGAGAAGAAAGGGGAGGAGAAAGGGGGAGGAAGGGGAGGAGAGTAAAATGTATCAGGTGGTGGTAACAGGCTGAGTTTTGATACCTAGCACTACTGGTAATGTAAATGACTATTCTTTCTGAAGGACAATTTGCTAATACTAAGAAGAGTCAGGGAGTTAAGAGTTAAGTCACCCTCCGACTCAGTTATTCAACTGCTAGGAAACTAACAAAAAATATATACCTGTTCAAAAAATATTAATAATGAACCTATTAGAAGAAAGAAGATAAAGTGGGAAATACCCTTGGAAGAACTGGTACAGGAGACTGCTTCCTGAACTTAACACCAGTAGCACGGACACTGAGATCAACAATTAATAAATGGGACCTCCTGAAACTGAGAAGCTTCTGTAAGGCAAAGGACACAGTCAGCAAGACAAAACGACAGCCCACGGACTGGGAAAAGATATTCAGCAACCCCACATCTGACAGAGAGCTGATCTCCAAAATATACAAAGAACTCAAGAAGCTAGTCTCCAAAACACCAACCAATCCAATTAAAAAATGGGGTACAGAACTAAACAGACAATTCTCAATAGAGAAATCTAAAATAGCTGAAAGACACATAAGAAAATGTTCAACATCCTTGGCCATCAGGGAAATGCAAACCAAAACAACTCTGAGATACCATCTGACTCATGTCAGAATGGCTAAAATCAAAAACACCAATGACAGTTTATGCTGGAGAGGATGTGGAGAAAGGGGAACACTCCTCCACTGCTGCTGGGAGTGCCAACTTGTACAACCACTTTGGAAATCAGTATGGCGACTCCTCAAGAAAATGGGAATGAGTCTACCACAAGATCCAGCAATTCCACTCCTAGGCATATACCCAAAAGAAGCACATTCATACAACAAGGACATCTGTTCAACCATGTTCATAGCAGCATTATTTGTAATAGCCAGAAACTGGAAGCAGCCTAGATGCCCCTCAAACGAAGAATGGATAGAAAAATGTGGTACATTTTATACAAAGAACTCAAGAAGCTATTCTCACCAAACAATCCAATTAAAAAATGGGTTACAGAACTAAATAGACAATTCTCAATAGAGGAATCTAAAATGGCTGAAAGACACATAAGAAAGTGTTCAACATCCTTGGCCATCAGGGAAATGCAAATCAAAACAACTCTGAGACACCATCTTACTCCTGTCAGAATGGCTAAAATCAAAAATACCAATGACAGTTTATGCTGGAGAGGATATGGAGAAAGAGGAACACTCCTCCACTGCTGATGGGAGTGCCAACTTGTACAGCCACTTTGGAAATCAGTATGGCAACTCAAGAAAATGGGAATGAGTCTACCACAAAATCCAACAATTCCACTCCTAGGCATATACCCAAAAGAAGCACATTCATACAACAAAGACATCTGTTCAACGATGTTCATAGCAGCACTATTTGTAATAGCCAGAACCTGGAAGCAGCCTAGATGCCCCTCAACTGAAGAATGGATAGAGAAAATGTGGTACATTTACACAATGGAGTACTACTCAGCAGAAAAAAACAATGGAATCTTGAAATTTGCAGGAAAATGGATGGAACTTGAAGAAACCATTCTGAGCGAGGTAACCCAATCAAAAAATACAAACATGATATGTACTCACTCATATGTGGACCTGCTTTACCATACATGGTAGTGACCATGCTTTATCAGAGCTGTTTTTAATAATGTTGCTCAGAATGGTTTCCTTCCAGATGATGATTGAGAAGCTAATTAAAAAAAAAATGGTGCCAGATACCACAATAACAGAACTGTGCTGTTTTTCTGGGATTTTACTTCTTACTTTTTTTTTTTAAATGGAGAGTGCTGGATGTCTCTACAATTTTGTTCAAATGACTGCAGAACCTGGAAAAGCTGTTGCTGCTATTGATGCATAACATACTGCCATTATTGATATATATATATATATATATATATATATATATATATATATATATATTTTGAATTTTTGGAAACTTTAGCTGTGCTGTCAACTTTGGAAAAAAGTATCCCACTTTACCACATTCAGTTGGCATTGTACAAAAATTAACAGCCATATTGTTCTAGAAATGTTGATCTTAATTTTTTCCATTTGTACAGGGGTAACGCACTGTATTAAATATGTAAGGTCTTTAAAAAAAAGGGGGGGATTTTGAGAGCCCATCCCATATGAAGGGATGCTCTCTTGACCTGGACACATGAGGAAGGGCCTAGGCCTAGCCTAGGATGATGTGGTAGACTTTGGGGAGCCCCTTTTGAGGGCCTTACCCTGCCTGGGGAGTGGAGGGGGGATGGCTAGGGGCAGGTGGGATGTTGGGGGGAGGGGAAGGAGAGGGAAAAGGGATTGACATCTGAAGCAAGCTTGTTCTTAATTTGAACTAATAAAATAAAAATAAAAAAAATGTGGTACATTTACACAATGGAGTACTACTCAGCAGAAAAAAACAATGGAATCTTGAAATTTGCAGGAAACTGGATGGAACTTGAAGAAACCATTCTGAGCGAGGTAACCCAATCACAAAAAGACAAACATGATATGTACTCACTCATATGTGGATTTTAGACATAGAGTAAGGGAACCAGCCTACAATCCACACTGCCAGAGAAACTAGTAAACAAGGAGGACCCTAAGAGAGACAAACTTTGTCCCCTGGAGAAGGGGAAAGGGTTACCATATCCTGAGCAAATTGAGAGCATGGGAAGAGGGGGGAGAAAGCTACGAGAGTGAGAAGGGAAGAAAAGGAAGGATGCAGAAGTCATGAGGAAGCAGAAAGTTTGAGTCAGTTGTAGATTAGAAGAAAGGATATGTGATAGGTAGGACTTTAGTTGGGGGGTGGTAGAGGAGGAAGGGAGGGAGAAGGGAACTGGGATCGCCATGTAAATCAATCTTGTTTGTAATTCAAATATATAAAAAATAAAAAGCTAAAAAATAATAAAATAACATGAGGAAAACAATCAGAATAACATACAGATAAAATATAGAGAAACAAACAGTATTAACAAAAGTATTTATATGTAACACAATAAGATAGTTCACTGCAATGACCATTCAAATTTTAAAAACCAGAAAAACATAAACACCTTGAAAATAAGGGTTGAAGAGATGAAGAATATTTTCAGTAGCAGAATGTATGGTGGCACACCTGTAATCCTAGTGCTTGGGAGTAGAGAGAGAACTACCACAAGCTCTGAATCCACAAGAACTACATAGTATGTAGCAAGACTTTGCTTCCAAACAAAAAAAAATTAAAATTAAATAAAAATAAAAAATAGCTGGGCGGGTGGTGGTGCACGCCTTTAATCCCAGCACTTGGGAGGCAGAGGCAGGTAGATCTCTGTGAGTTCGAGACCAGCCTGGTCTACAAGAGCTAGTTCCAGGACAGCCTCCAAAACCACAGGGAAACCCTGTCTCGAAAAACCAAAACAATAAAATAAAATAAAATAATAAAGCTTGTGTGGCTAGAGCAATGGATCATCAGCTAACAGGCAGGTAGGCAAAACACCCACACACAAAATAAAATTTAAATGAAAAGATACCAAATTAAACGTGAACACAAAACTAGCTCTTGTTTTCTAAGACTATTTTAGAAGGCAAAGGAGTAAGGACAACAGTTCAGCAAGCTTAGGATTCTAATGACTACTTTCCAAACCCCATATGGGGTTTAGGGTTCCAAAACACATACAGTCTAAAGAAATGAGAACCAGACGGGATCTAAATGTTTATAAATAAAGAATCCTATTTAGGGAAGTTACTCTAAAATTCTATAGTTTCTATAAGTATGAGGATATTCCAAATCTGTCTCAAATCAGTATGTTGGACCTAAGCAAATGTACTGGGGCACTAGAGGAGATCTTCCTGAAATATCAACTTTTCTTGACAGCAACAAAGAATGTATGCTTAAATAAACAAAAAAAAATTAATAAAGTTGGACCTGGTGAACATGCCTGTAACCTCATCACCTGGAAGCTCAAGCAGGAGAATCACCAAGAGTTCAAGGCCAGCCTGTACCACACAGAGAGATCCTATGAAAAGGAAGGAAGTGGGGGCAGGGGGAGAAAGGGAGAGAGGGAGGGAACAGAGACAAAACAACACAAAGAATAAAATTTACATGGTTTCTAAAGAGAAGGCATCAGACAAATTCAGAGCTGTCCCACAGACACTGAGTTATTACAACCTCAAGCCTACATTTCCTACTACAACTTTAGCACTGCTCTATGAACAAAGGTCGTAGAGCAGGGCAGAGTTGAAGAACACACAGGAAGTGGCAAGCAGGTGCATTCGATATGAAGATCTCAGGCGACCTGACACATGATCCACCTGCTGCTCAGACATAAGCACAGCCATACCCACCACCACCACATTAAACCTAAGTGGTGCAAAGATTCAAACAGTAAGTAGAATACCTTGGTGAAGGAGCTGGGCTCGGTATAAAGGAGGAAGTGATGTTAACAGGCATGTGTGCAAACGCATTGCTAACAAGTATCTCAAGCCACACTCATCTAAGGTGTCTCTTCCTGTAATTTTAAAGAGAAAAATATGTTAAGAAGAGATTCAACAGTATTGAACAGCCACATACAGGATCAAAGTGTATGAACTAAACATTAAACTTTGCAATATTCTATACAAAATGCATATTTTAATGTACTCCTTTCAACAATTTAGTGTCCTTACAAAATATCTATCTTTATAAAACATGAATATTAAAACTCCTAAGTGAAAAAATTATTTGCGAAAATAGTTTACCTATTAGTACAAATAACAGTAGTACCTATACTTACTCTTAATAAATGAAAGAAACATTGAAATCTAGTAAAATGTGTATTAACTAAGAAATGCAATGTATTGAATGAGAATGGCCTCCAAAGGCTCACATATTTGAATGATTGGTTCCCCGCTGGTGGAACCTTTTGGGAAGGATTAGGGGTGTGTCCTTATTGGAGGTGTGTCTCTTATTCTGCTTGTGGAACAGTAAGCTCACAGATACTGCTCAGCACCATGCCTTCCTGCTTGTCTCTCTGCCACTTTGCTCTCCACCACACTGGTCACTCTGAAACTGGAAGCCCCAATAAACTTTTCTCTTTAAATTGCCTGGTATCTCTTCATAGCAATAGAATGGTAACTAAAACATTAAATAAGTTTGTAATTCTCAGCAGATGTTTTGTGATGAATTAAGATTTTATTGAGAGAATTGTATAACTAAAGGGAAATCATTTGTTATAATAATTTAAAAAAAAAAAACATTTTCTAGGTGCTAGAGAGATGGCTCGGAGATTAAGAGCACTGACTGCTCTTCCAGAGGTCCTGAGTTCAAATCCCAGCAACCACATGGTGGCTCACAACCATCCATTATGAGATCTCGTGCCCTCTTCTGGTGTGCAGATATACATGGAAGCAGAATGTTATATACATAATAAATAAATAAATACATAAATTCTAAAAAAAAATTTCTAGGCAGTTTAGCTTAACTAAAATGCCAACAAAGATTTGAAATTTTACTTTTGGGGCTAGTGTTAAGCTAAAAGGGACAACTTGAATCTTTACCTTGATTCCAAAAATTTACTTATACAAATTTGATACTACTTAGTGAAAACTTAGACAAAGACATGAAAGCATAGCAAGTTAATGAATCTTAACAGCAGTGCAAAAACACTGACAGAACCCAAGCCAGCAACTGACAACAGTCCCCAGGGGCGAAGTACTTTCCAGGAGAAAACAAATTATTTCATTGTAAAGGCTTTAGTTACAGGTCTTCTTCCTATGTATTCATCCATTTCCTCACTGAGCACATTTCCATCTACTACATGGGATCACTTAGGCACTGCAGGATTGGCAGTAAGCAAAGTAATTAACACAGAATATATGAAAATTAATGCTATGAAGGACATAAAATAGGACAGAGATGGGTGAATCAAGAGTGTTCTGTTTCACACAATGGAGCCAAGGAAGACCTTGACAATGGGATGAAATCTGAGCAGAAATTTGAGGTTAGGGACTGAGCCATGCACAGATCTGGAAGAGCATTCTATGCACAGGAAAGTAAATGTTAAGGCCCTGAGAAAGGAGCATGCTCCAGTGTCCACTTCCACAGGAAGTGGAAATGAGCACAGTAATACATGCGAGCTGCTGTGAGAGCACATGCCAATGAAATGGACATTAACATAACAGAAGAGTTAAGCTGTCTCACCAAAATAAACAGAAGAATTCTCTTACTTAGAATCCTTTGGCTGAAGTGTACAAATTATTTCATTTTAAGTGCAATTTCCCACCTATGAAATGGAAATATCTACCCTGTCTTGTCTAGTTCATGAATGTCCACTATGACCAGAATCATTTATATACTGGCAGCCAATGATTTATATCAGAAAGTTTAAACTATTTTTCATGCATTATGACAAGTATATCCTTTTTAAAAGATGTTATCTTCATTCTTTTAAAAATTGTGTATGTGGTGTGTGTGTGTGTGTGTGTGTGTGTGCCTGTGTCTGTATGTGCCTGTGTGTATGCACAAAAGTGAAAATGCACAAGAAGGCCTGAGGAGTCAGATCACTCCTAGGTCACAGACAGTTATAAGCCATTCAATGTGGGTGTTGGGAATCTGGGTCCTCTGCAAAAGTGGTAAGCACTCTTAGTGGGTGTGCCATCTCTCCAGCACCCTACTTTCTTAATTCCCCAGAGTACAACAGCTAACAGTATCAATTATGCAAGGCTTTGGCTGTTCTGCAGATGGTTTTGCTCCACTGCCCACAACCTCATGATGAGCTTCTGCTCCTTATCAACATAACTAGAGTGTGACCCACTCTCTAAGCTTAGAAGCAAACCTTCTAAGGTCTCTGATTATTTAAATCTACAGAAGGAAAATTATGGGGTTATATTGTGAGATTTTAAACCTGTCAAAAATATTTCTAACTGGCTATGGGAAACATTTTTTACCCCACCTCCAATTCAAAAGTCTTAAGAGGCTTGAAAGCAACAATTTCCCACATATGAACCCTATTACTGCCATTTAATGCCTATATGCTTGTATATGAATCACTTAAATTTTCTAAGGATTATTACCTTCATGTATAAAACTACACACACACAAACACACAGAGACACATACACACAGAGTAATAGCCATCTATCCACTAGAGGATTATGATAATTAAATGGGGTAAAGTACCTAGCACATAGGAATTCTTAACTCTATGAATGAATAATCAATAATTTTGTTTCCTTTGCTAATGTCAATGCTTATAATCAACCCCATTGCCTTCAACTAGATGGACAGGAGAGAATGAGATCTAGCTTCAAATGGCAAGATACATATTACATTAAATGTTTGATTTTTTTGCACAAATTTATAGAACTATAAAAAAGTTATTTATGGGGCTGGAGACATGGTTTAGCAGTTAAGAGTGCTTAATGTTCCTCCAGAGGACCTGGGTTCAGTTTCTAGCACACACAAACAACTGTAACTCCAGTTTCAGGGGATTTAATTCAGGCACTAGAAATGCATACAGGACACATACATACATGCAATAAAACATTCAACAAATAAATCTTTTTAATTTATTCAAAAATTATCTATGCCTCAAATGAAAAAATAATCTAGTTGATCCATGAGGCCCCTATAAGTTTCATGGCACAAAACCAAAAATAAAGGTCATTTTTATTGCTCAAAGAAAACAATACCATTAAGAGTCAATCTTTTTAAAATACTAAGACTAATGTTTGAGTATAAGTACTCAGTGAGAATGCACATAGACATCACAAATGTGTGTGTCACACATACAAGTGACAGAATGCTTCAACTGTCTTTTCTTTTACAATCAAGTATAGTTTATAGTAATTATCCATAGGTCTTTTTTCCCTACAAGAGCTGAAAGAAAAAAATAATCAACATATTAGTCATTGCACAGATAACACAATATTTTTACTAACAATAAACTTAACATTTATGGTGAGACTATTTACCTGAGTACTTATCCCTGTTTTCATCAAGTTCAGTACTGGTGGTTGCCACAGTATCAGCCAAAGCTACAAGGAACATCTGCTCCAAGCGGGTAAGGCCTGGTAGACTTGAGTGCATTAAATGACTTGAAAGTACTCTGGCATGCTCCTGACCAAAATAAGCAGGTCCATATTGTGACAGGTTTATTACTTTTGATTTGTTCTCTCTCTTTTCTGGCTCTAAATCAATATCATCTGTTGTTATCTCCTGGACTTGGAACAGCTCTGAATATTGATCCCCCGGTTGGCTTTCAATATGGGCCTCATAGCTCTGCGGCTTCTTTGTACTCTCTTCTGAAATTCTGTAGGACGTGTCCTGATCTGCAGCAAGCAATGCGTGCAGTGGTAGAGGAGGAATAGAATCTATCTCAGTATAGTCTCGAGCACCATCCTTTCCAATGGTAACCGTATCCTTTGCTGTACTGCCGCTCACACTAATGGTCCGAGACAGGTGCCTCTTAGTTCCTTCTCCAGCATCAGGATCCCTAACTATTGCAACTTCACCAGCAATACACTTTACTAAATGGGAGAGAATGGCTTTAGCCCTTCTAACTTTTCCTAAGTCCATCAATTCTAACAGCTGAGTTGGATGATACTGTGGGAGAGTCGGAGAGAGTGCATGTGCAGCCTCAAATAAGCCACCATCTTGAACTACAGTTGGTGAGCCAAAAACATCATCAGTGATAGTGGCTCCTTCAACAATGCTTTTTCTTGGCAACATAGTGGATTTAAAGGTAGAATGATCTTGTATTACAGTCTCTTCAACAGGACTGTCAGCTTCAATGTCTCCAAATTTGACAGAATGCTTCCATTGGGCATATACATGCATTTCACAATCCATTCCCACCACCAATATTCCATCTCTTACCCAAGAGAGAGAAACAGGCAGTGAAGGTGTGCCATCCACAGAGGATACCAAGTCTATAGATCTGAGAAGAACCCATCTTGACCTAACTCCTTGCTTGATACTACCACCTAGTGGTAATGTAATGACAGCTACTCCTCCATCCTTACTATTAGTTTGATCAGTTACAATTCCTGAAAGTCTCCCATACATGAAGATATTAGCACCAACCCCCACTGTGAGAATATGAGAGCCATCTTCTTTTGACACCCAGTCCAAATGTACTAAATGCTTGATATTTGGAATAAGGTATCTATCCTTACTTAAAAATGCATCTGATTTGCTATACACAAACAGATTACTGTCAACACTGACCCTTGAATCAAGTACACTCCCAACCTTAACCAAATCATCAAGATGGATAGTCTGTTCTAAAACCCATTCTGACCCTCCTGTAGATTCGCATTCAAATATACAGACATGCATAGAAAACTCTTTAGAAATAAAACCATTGTGGTGGACAGGCTGCTTGTAAGCCACCGCCAGACGGCCTGTGTATGAGCAGCTAACAGCAACAGGTCTTCCCACAATGCTCACAGTACTGCTATTATCTTCTCCTTCATCATTCATCAAGGGCCATCTTCTCCAGTGATAGGTTTCCTTCTCATCACTTATACTGCACAGTGTGTTAGTTTCCATACAACATTTCCAGAAGCGTACTTTATTGTCCGAACAAGTTGTAACCACTAAGTAAGGTGCAAGGCACACTGGGTAAATTGAAGAGGAACTCAGATGACCTTTATAAAAAGGAAAGAAAAATAGATAATAATCAGAGATCCATAAAATGTGAGATTGGCAGATCTCATCTCTATACTCAGTTTAATTCACCCTGTCTTAAGGTTGAACCAGAATCCTCATATGTCATGCCTATAATCACTAATATTTCCCAGCTATTTCCAATTATAAGATAATGACTAAGATCTGGGGTCTTAAGACCTAAATTCAAGTTCCAATCCATCAATACCTTTGGAAGAATGGGGAAGCCATTTAAAAACTTAAGTCTGTTCCATCTAAATAACAGGAAGCAGTTATTACTTGACTTGGGATGTAACTGTCTATGAAACATTTGAAAACATTTCATAAAGCCTCTGTAAATATAATTTATTTGTGAGTTTTAATAAATAAATGAATATATTCCAAACTTTCCAAATACCTTTAAATATTTACTCGCTAGTTATGTGTAAGTGTATATGCCCAAGTTTGTATTTATGCACATGAGTGCAGGTGACCTTGGAGGCCAGAAGAAGGTGACAGATCTCCAAGAGCTATAATTACAAGAGGCTATATAAGCTGCCCAACGTGAGTATTTAACTACAGTTCTCTACAAGAGCAGCCAAGTGCTCTTAACTACCCAGCCATCTAACCCCCAAATATTCAAAGAGATTTTTAAAAACTCTGTATTTAGAAAATATACCAATCCCAATCCTCATAAGGGAGAGGCAAAAGGATTACAAGTTCAAGACTTTCCTACATACATTAATGAGTTTCATACCAGCTTTGGCTACAAAGACTCTGTCAAAATGAATTTTAAAAAAGATTTGTCTAGACCTGCATTCAACACAAAAGCACATAATAAAACTTTTCTCAAGATAATCTTTCAACTTGGAAGGTGGGTATGTCATAGGGATAGATAAGAATATCCAATACTCAGTATAATCCACCAGAAATCAAAATAAGATTGAACCTCTATTTTGGTTCATCAATACCATTATCCTAGGAACTCCCCAATTAGAATTCCACAGGTGGCAAATTATTTCAAATGCAGCCTCCAGTTCAATCCTTCAAATTACCTCATCTACCTTACTAAAGTCAGAATTACTACAGGCCAGTCACATTCAGCTCTGAAAATAAAATAGGATGGATGGATGGATGGATGGATGGATGGATGGATGGATGGATGGATGGTAGACAGACAGACTGACTGACCGACCGACCAATAATAGGTAAGTAGATGATACACCTTTTATTTTTTAAAGATTTATTTATTTATTGTATATAGTGTTCTGTCTGCATATTTCTATGTAGGCCAGAAGAGGCCACCAGATCTCATAACGGATGGTTGTGAGCCACCATGTGGTTGCTGGGAATTGAACTCAGGACCTCTGGAAGAACAGTCAGTGCTCTTAACCTCTGAGCCATCTCTCCAGCCCGAGATGATACACCTTTAATTTAAAAAATTATTTACAGTATGTGAGTTCAGGTGCACACTTGTCATGGTGCAAACATGTCATCATGTACACGTGGAGGTCACTACTACTTTCTAGGACTGGAGAGCGTACTCAGGCCATTAAGCCATTAAGCAGAGAATGCCTCTACAGTGACATGGAATACATATGTGAGGTGGCTTGTCTCCATTTGAAATACTATGATGACAAAACTTCAGAGAAGAAATACATTTGTACGTGAATTGCTGAAGCTTATTCTGTTGTTGCATTTACAACTAGATGGAGCAGTAGGTAAAGGTGCTTTCCCCCAGGCCTAAGGACTCCAGTGTGATCTCTGAGGCTATTGAAACTGACTCCTGCATAGTATGCTCTGACCTCCACATACATTATGTTGTGGCATCCCACCCCTAAAATAAATTTACAAATGTATAATAGTTTAAGACTTCATTCTGTGCCAATCATGTTTTACCTTTATTATGTATGTGTGAACAAGGTTTGATAGATACTTTTGAAGAACAAGGTATTCCCAACACCCAGGAGGCTAAGACAGGAAGAGACCACAAGTTCAAGGTCAGCATGTGCTAAATAATGAGAAAAACCAAAGAAAAGGGGGAAGTGAAGCTTCTTAGAAAGTACTTCCACTTCTTAGGAGATAATTTTCAGACCCCTTCTTGTTACCTTGAGAAAATATACATTTAAACTGTTTGGTTCCTTCTCACCATGACCCACTCCTCCACATGGACATAGTCAGGAGAACTAAATTTATCATTAAAAAATTATTATTGATAAAACATTAGAGGACAACGCTCTGAGCTACCACCGAACAGTCTCAAGAATACTACCTGCTGAAGGTGTTGCTCTTATCACTTCGACAGCTTCTGGCAGATCCAGAGGCTGACTGTATACCAGTCTGGAGCTCAGAATGAGTTTACTAGCAGTTTGGAGATTGGCAATTGATAAAGAGTGTGGCATGGAGCTCACACTCGGTGAGGTTTCTGGAGAAGAGTCTACCTTCTTCTGTCCAGGCACTGAGAGCAGGTTGTCAGTTGAGATCCCTTCTGTAACTTTGGCTGCACAAAAACATTTGAAACACATTATCATCACTATACACGAGAGTATTTTCTTATTCTCTAAGAAATATAGCTCCTTATAAGTACTTCCATTTCTTGGGAGACAATTTCCAGACTCCTCATGGGTTACCTTGAAAATATATACTTTTAAACTATTTGGTTCTTTCTCACCATGACCAACTTCTTCATATGGACATGTCAGGGGAGAACCACAACGTATGAGATCTAAAACCTTAAGCTACATAGTACAGCATTCCTACGCCTTAAATACACTAAAAGCCTAAAAATACATTAACACACAAACTCATGTCTAATCCCAGAGACACTGATTATATCAACTTGGGAGAGATCTCAGTAATCTGTACTTTTAATACGCAACCTAGTGGGCTAGTGAGATGGTGTAGTAGATAAAGGCACTTATTTCATATTTATAAAACTGCTTAGTAACATAATTACCAGACATGGTAGAATCTTTTTGACAGCTTAGTACTTTGTGCTAACTAGTTTAAAATAGATTCACCCTGACAATGAAATGACAAATGTCTGAGATAAGCCAGTTACACTGATTCTAAGATCATACATATCATGTATTGAAATGTCACACTGTAATCCACAAAACAGCTATCATATGTAAGTTAAAAAACAAAAAATATGTAAAATATCTTATCCACAAACAGTAGAGTTAGCATGATATAGCTGTCCATGCAATTTTTAACAATTCTCTCTCAGAAAGCAAAGTTAAAAAATGAAAATTTAAAGGGAAAAAACCCTCCCAATATAGTCTACAGAGTGAGCTCATGACTAGCCTAGGCTACATAATGAGAGTGTGCCTCAAAAAACAAAGAACAAAAAGAAAACTGGTCTTGGAAGGAATATAGCTCATTGATAAGGTCATTGCCTAGCTAAAAGATACTGAGTGCCAAATATAGCACTAGACCCCCTAAAATATTTAATCTTTTATGCTTCATAATTAATCTAAACGTGTATAGTAAAGCATGTGTGGAATAACTTATCATACAAACTATTGCATTTCTTAATGTTAACCAGGTGTCCAATCATATTTTGCTAAACAGAAACGGTTTCTCAAATTGCTATGCTCCTGCATAGCGTATCAGAAAGCAATGTGACTCTAGGAAAATGTGCCACACTAATTCTTCCAGCAGAGCTGACTTAAAGACATGGCATCCACAAACAAGCAGCAAGTACTCCATAAATGTTAACTAAAAATAACTTGGTCAACCTTTCTTATTTTTATTTCCAGTGTGTCTAATGTGCCCACAAACTGTACTATTTTTAGGGTCAGTCTGTTCCAGAAGTTGAACGTGGTTGCATGTTTCTTCCAAACCTAACATTCAGGAGATTGAGGATCCTGGACTGGGCTTATAACAGCTTGGGCTCTATCATGAGACCCCCATCTCAAAACAACAACAATAATAATAATAATAGTTAAGCAAATAAAGCTTGGAAGAGGTTCCTATTCTCATTCATCAACTCAATTTATAGATCACTGCTTCATTTTAAAGAATTAACCAATCTGAAGTATTTACTATAAAATGTCTTTATTTTACACATCTCTGTGTAAAATAGTGACATATTTACTCACCTAAGCATGCTTGCACAGATTTAAGATGAAGGTGCCACATATGGAGAACAGAGTTATTATTGCTGTCCTTCTCAATGACTACTAAAAAGAATTTTTCTGAAAACGGTGGTGGGCGATATCCTATTGTTCAAAGGGGGAAAGAATAACTAAATTAACCTTTCTGTAGTATTAGAAAAACATTTATAAAGATTAAAAAAGTACCTCTTGATATGCACAGAAGTTGGAAAGAAAGCAACTTGAATATGATTTGTCCTTTCTAAACCTCTCACTGGCTTAATTTCCCACTATATTAAGGTATTAAAAAGGGAGAAACATAATCTGGTTGTAGGAGCCAGAGGTGGGGCCTTTAGAAGGCAGTAGGATGGGATAATGACATCAGGGTGGAGCCACAGGTTGCATACTGTGGCTTTCTAAGAGAGGGAAAGAATCCCTATCTCTTCCTATGTGACATCCTGAGCTGCCCCAGGACTCTGCTACCATCAGATACAGCCTTTCAACCTTGGACCAGAAATCGCAGCTAAAATATCTCTTTTTTTTTTTCTTTTTCTTTTTTTTTTTTCTCGAGATAGGTTTTCTCTGTGTAGCTTTGGAGCCTATCCTGGCACTCGCTCTGGAGACCAGGCTGGCCTCGAACTCACAGAGATCCACCTGCCTCTGCCTCCCTAGTGCTGGGATTAAAGGCATGTGCCACCAACACCTGGCTAAATCTCTCTTCTTTATCATTTATACAGTCTACGGTACTAGACTATTGAAATGCATAAGAAAACAGACTCCTACAGGAAGAATTCATTTTAAGGATGATTTTTAATATAATTTTATATCAAAAGTTACAGAGCTATCAAAACCAATTGGGCTCTGTCAAATGTACACATAGAGGTCAGTGACGTGGTTCAATGGGTAAAGGAGCTAGTCACACAAGCCTGGCTTCCTGAGTTCAATTCCCAGGACCCATGAAAAGGTGGAAGGACAGAACTAACTCCAAAAAGTTACCTTCTTTCACATGCACACCTACAAACTCACACCACGCTCTCCTATATACACAACAGTAAGTAAAATTTAAATTTAATGAACATATAAAGGCCAACACAAAAGGAATCCAAAGATGGCCCATCCATCAGGCATTAAAAATTAAACATGAGGGTCAATGCAATGGGTCAGGGCTTGCTGCAAGCCTGAAGATCTGAGTTTAACCATCAGAGCCCAAGTATCCTCTGAGCTACACATGTACACCATGGCACACAGGCCCATGCACACACATACACACAATAAACAATAAATTCAATAAATAAAAGAACAAAACATTTTTATCCTGTTATACCGCTTTTCTTACACAAAATTAACATTTTTAAAAATTTGCAAGTAGTTGAGAGGGAGGTAGAGGTAAATGCACAGAGAAACATATAGGAATTTCATGGTGGGTACATTTTTCCTGTTAACAGATGCATTCTTTGTAAGTGAAAAATGAGATCTACATTGAACAGTACAAACTTTCTTTTAAAATTAAAGGTTTTGGGCAGGGGGAGGTGGCTCAGTTGGTAAGTGCTTGTCATCTCAGTATGAGTACCTGAATTTAGTCCTCTGTGTGTGTGTGTGTGTGTGTGTGTGTGTGTGTGTATACATGCACACATATGCACATGCACAAAAATATATGAACCTAGTTTGTATATGGATTCAAATTAAAACACAAACAAAAATACCAGTATTTTAGGCAATCAGCACATAAACTACTTATGATTCTGAAGATTTTTATTTCACTAGCTTGATAATGTAAGCAAAAATACCACCTTTAGAAATGCAGGTAGAGGACTGTTGAGATGGCTCAGTGGTTAAGAGCTCTGGCTGCTATGCTGGATAGTTCTATGGCAACTTGACACAAGCTGAAGTCATCAGAGAGAAGGGAGGCTCAACTGAAAAGAGGTCACCACAAAATCCAGCAGTTGGGCATTTTCTTAATCAGTGACTGATGGGGGAGGGCCCAGCCCATGGTTGGTGGTTCCATCCCTGGGCAGGTGGTCCTGGGTCCTATAAGAAAGCACGCTAAGCAAGCCATGAGGGGCAAGCCAGTAAGCAGCACCCCTCTGTGGCCTCTGTATCAGGTCCTACACCTCCAGGTTCCTGCCTGGCTGGAGTTCCTGTCCTGATTTCCTTTGGTAATCAACTGTGATGTGGAAGTGTAAGCAGAATAAACCCCTTTGGTCATGGTGTTTCATCTACCAAAAACCCTAGCTAAGACAGCTGCTTGCTTTTCCAGAAGAGCCCGGTTCAGTTATAGCACTCACATGGCAGTTCACCACTACCCTTAACTCCAGTCTCTGGGGATCCAACACTCTTGTCTCACTTCCAGAGGCACTAGACACATACTTGGTACACAGACATACATACAGGCAAAACACACACATACATAAAAGAAAGTAGTTTTTATTTTTTAAAAAAGTTGGAAAATACAAAAATAAGCAAGAGGTATGGATGAGAAAAATATGCAAGTGAAGTTTTTAAGAAAATAGTTATAAAATAGGGAGAAAAAGCAAAGAGAAACTTTACACACAAAAGACAAAAACTTTAAAGAATCATTCACAAAAAAAGTAATTCTTTTCCTAAATTGACAGGCATTAGAAATACAAGAAAGGGGAGTAAGTATTTGGAAACCCTTTGTAAACTAGAGTGGTTTACAATGTGTACAGTTTGAATTGAATGTGTACAATTCAATACAGAGAATGAATTCTTAGAGCAGGGCATGCCTTTTCATTTTAATACAGTGTAACTGCTATAAATACAAAATCATAATTCTAAAAGAAATAGTTGATGCTAAGTTAAAGTGAAACTAAACATTATTCTGCTTGTTTTCTAAAGATCATATATATATATATATATACTATTTTCTTTTTACAAAGGTGGTGCTGCTGGGAACCAATGGTGGGTCCTCTGGAAGAGCAGCAGGTGCTCTTAACCAACCTGCCACCTGCCCAGCCCCTGCCACACAAGCGGCTCTGCCAATTGACAGCTATACACGCCCAGAGCTAGAGTGACCACCTGAAAATCCCCATACATGACGATTAAAATAAGCAACTCAGTTTTTGCCCCCAGATGAGATTTCACTGTTTATTTTAGGCAATTTTAGAATGGCAGTGAGTCAGTCCAGTTCATCAACTAAAAAACAGGCCCACCTCCCCTCAAAAACAAACAAACAAAAAACATACCTTGTGATGGCTGAAAAAATATTTCTGTTTCCTTTTTCTTTTTCTCCGTATCATCTTTATGTGGTTTATATCCAATAATAAAGTCTTCTTGAAACACGTGCAGTAACTGTGTATTTGAGCCACACTACAAATGAGATAAGTGAAAGAGATTTTCATCTTTGAAATTCTTTATCTCCCATTCCCTACCTCCCCACACTAATAAACAAACAAACAAAAAAACAAACCTCAATATAATGTCTATTCTTAATCTAACTAGAAAAAAAAAGCAGGGAAAAACTGCTAAGACTTTCTTGAGTTAATAAAATAAAGTACTATCAAAGATAGCACAGCTAATCGAAAAACAGAGTATCAGGCTTGTGTCTCGAGCAAAGAAAAACACTGGGGCTAGAGAGCTGCCTCAGAAAGCTTCAGTTAGCTTCACAGGGCTCACAACTGAGACTCCAGCTCCAGGGGATCAAAACCTTTGGTCTTCTTGGGCACTGACACATGTACCTACCCAGAATCAGATACACACACCTACACATAATTAAAAGATAGGAAGAATAAACCTTCATAAAATACTGAAGAAATGCAGATGAAGTTAAATGACCTGAAGCACTTGTGGCCCTGACAGAAGAGGTGAAGAGGGCTGGGCTCACTAGACTAACAGGTCTGTGAGCACATTTTCCAAGTCTGAGAGCTCCACCAACAAACACCAAAACCTGAGAAAGATTCTCAAAGCACCCCTGTAGACGGTTTAGTAGGGACTGTGAGAACTGGTTTAGAGTAGATGACAACCTTTGTGGAATACATTTACATGAACTTACAGAGGGTCAATAGAGGGCCTGTGAGACGCACCACTGGTGATACGATGCATGGCCATGTTTCCAGACCACATAGAGAACAGAAGCAATCACAAACAGTTAACTAGAACCACCTGGGGAACTGAAATTCAAGGAAAATGCTAGATTCAAGCAAGGAAATACAGTGGAAGAGTGTTGAGACCACTGGATGGCAACTTTGCAGAAAGTAGCTTTGATTAGCTTGGCACTGAATGAACAGAGTGTAATCTTAAAATTCAGGGAAATCAATCTCCTTACACAGAATGACATAATAGGACTATAATATTAGATTAAGCAATAAAAATTGTATCCAAGATCAGAGCATTTTTATGTCTCTCTGGGTATAAAAGTGTAAAATCTCTTTATAACATAAGGTCATCTTCCCAAGGGAAAAAGAACAAAGGAAGAAGGGTAAGGCCTTCATGGGTACAGAACTCAAAGAACACAGGCATGGTAATGCAAGTCTGTAAGCCCAGCATTCAGGAGGCTGAGGTAGTGGTGAGGTCCAAGCCAGCCGCACAGTCAGCTGCCTCAAAAACAAACAAAAGAGGGCTGGAGAGATGGCTCATCGGTTAAGAGCACTGACTGCTCTTTCAGAGGACACCGGTTCACTTCCCAGCACCCACATGGCTGCTGACAACTGTCTATGACTCTAAGATCTGACATAGCACCCACATGGCTGCTGACAACTGTCTATGACTCTAAGATCTGACACTGTCACACGGACATACATGTAGGCAAGGCACCAATGTGTATAAAATAAGAATAAATAAATTATTAAAAAAAACACAAAAGAACAAACAGGGGAGGTGAGGGAGGAACAAGAGGATTGAATCCGGGAGGAGGGAACTGATAGATAAGAGGAGGGAGGAAGGGGGAAAAGTGGATGGAGGGAAAGACAGACACAAGCGAAAGATCAGAGAACATACTGGAAAAACCTGCAATGAGTTTTAAACTCTGAGATTTACAAACCATTCACTTGTTGGTGGTTAGACTTTACCACCCTGTGTTACTGAAAATCAGAAGCAGTTGGGAAACAAATCTGGTGTAAATGTAAAGTCAAGAGAATACTAGGTCAGAGTGGACCACACCAATATCCCATAGTGAAGAGAGCAAAGGGGCCCAAGTTAGGGAAGGCACTCTTCTAGATCTTTCTGGAGTAGAAAAAGGAAATAATGGGTTGATTTAAAACCACAATAATGCAGCCGAGCATTGGTGGTGCACTCCTTTAAACCAACACTAGGAAGCAGAGGCAGGCAGATCTCTGTGAGTTCGAGGCCAGTCTGGTCTCCAGAGGCTCCAAAGTTACACAGAGAAACCCTGTCTCGAAAAACAAAAAACAAAACAAAAAAACCCACAATAATGCAGCCTAAGAACAGAAAAATTGCAATTTTCTAGGAGGCCTCATTAGTAACTTGAGTCTGGCAGCCCCATTTCTGCTACCAAAAGCTGGTGTGGTAATTTCTTCACATAAGCAGAAATACCTTCATTTCCCTTAAGAATGCGAGCACTGTGGAAAAATTATGAGTAACTCTAAACTTGTCTTATTTTTCATTTTGTTTTGTTTTAAAGATATGGTTACTTCCTCAAAGTACTCCTTTTTGTTTAAATGGCTATGCTCTCTCTCAGTCCAGGAACATGACCCTAAAGGAATAAACATTACAACAATAAATGGACTAAATTTACCACTCCTCGGGGAAAAGGTTTCTCCTCTTCTCCCAGATAGGAGCTGGATAGGAAGCCTGACTACACAAAGGGTCGTGAATAGAAAGCAAATGTACATGCTGAGGCTATTTTCATCTTCATTTTAATGGATCTCATAAAAATAAATGCTGAGTGTTCCCTACTGAGCTGAATGGAAGCTAACATGGAAGAAACCAGAGCTGAAGCCTCTGCACCATTGCAGGATATCTGCTCTTGTGACGTGGACACTGGGTTATACTCTTCCTGACTGAATCAAACTTCCTTCAAATAAGAAGTAAAGACACAGATAAAAGTCAGTGAGAGGGCAGGAACTCCTAAACCATTAGTAGTCTCTCTATCTCACATACACACACTTTGGGAGTCACTAGACATTAGATGTTTTACCAATTAAGAATTATTCTAAAACTAAAATATGTATAAATATATATATATATATACATATACATATACATATACATATACATATACATATATATATATATACATATATATATATATATACACACTGTGGAATGAAGAGGATCAAAGAACACATAGCATCACCAATTTGAAAGCATGTTTTTACTTGGTCAGTTATTGCATCAAGTTCAATAATGCAGCCTGGTCGAGCAGTAGACTGTTGGCTCACAATGTTAAACACTTCTCCAATAAGTTTCTGTAAACAACAAATGAAAAATGTCAATGATCAACAAAATTACCACTCTGTCAATATGAGATAGCAACACAGACACTAAAACCCCACCCCAAAATCACTGACTGACAATAACAATATATTCAAAAAAATACATCAACTTTCCATTCTTGTTTCTGTTTTTAAAGTTAAGAGGTTAGAAGAACTGATATTTACACAAGTACTGTAACTTCAAAGCATCTAGCTATTTCAATATCTTCATTGAGACAAATGTCTGAGTGGGTGGCATATTAGTGCCATTTGAAAGTACAACTCTCCAAATGTAATATAGGAATCACGGCTGACAAGTGGACACTGTCTTTTGAGATGGCAATGCTTGAATTAAAACATGAAGCTAACTTCTGGATTTCTTAAAACTTCCCAAACTTCATACTGGGAGGAGTCTCCCCAAAACCCACACCAAGAAGCCATCTGTTTTAAATAAAAACCTTTCAATAACTTAACTAAATGCCTCAGCACCCACCTCCAATGTCTTTCCCTGCCATAATAAAGTTTAGATCCCTCCCAGCTTAGCCTAAGGTCAGCTCTAAGAGCAAAGAGCATCTAAACTAGACTTGTGGGATCTTTCCAATTTGTATCAGTAGAATTCCAAAAAACATGTTTCAGTGGTTTGAAAGAAAATGACCCCCAAAGGGAGTAGCAATATTAGGAAGTGTGGCCTTGTTGGAGGAAATATGTCACTGTGGGGGTGGGCTTTGAGGTCTTTTTCTCAAGATTCACTCAGTGTGACAGTCAGTTGACTTTCTATTGCCTCTAAGTCAAGATTTAGGACTCTCAGCTCCAGCACCATGTGTGCCTGCATGCTGCCATGCTCCCTGCCATGATGACAATGGACTGAACCTCTGGAACTTAATAGAGCACCTCAATTAAATGTTTGCATTTATGAGTTTCCATGGTCATGGTGCCTCTTCATATCAATAAAAACCTAAGGCACATATATTGGGATAGATTATGAGATTAAATCAATAGAATAAAATAAGTGGTTAAGTAGGGCTGAACTTATTGATGAGTACATTCACCAAGAGTTTCTGTGTTTGTGTTTGTTTGTGTGTGTGTGTGTGTGTGTGTGTGTGTGTGTGTGTGTGTGTGTGTAAGAGAGAGGGAAAGAGAGAGAGAGAGAGAGAGAGAGAGAGAGAGAGAGAGAGAGAGAGAGAGCTCAGACACATACAGATAGTTTTGACATGCTGCTGGGTTATTCACTGAAATCTGGGCTCAGCTGTGGCCTACAATCTATGAAGCTAAAGTGCCAGGATTTCTTTAGCACAAAAAAAAAAAAAAAGATGGCTATTCAAAGTGCATCATCAGGCCAACTGCAACAAGACAGTACTTTTTAAAGTGTACTGTGCATCTACACTTCAACAGTATCTCTAGATTCATGCATATACAAAAGTTTAAGAACTGTGGCTGCTATAGATTTTTGTCAACTTGACACAAGCAGAATTATTTGGAAAGGGGAGCCTTAATTGAAATAATGACTCCATCAGATTGACCTTCAGGCAAATCTGTATGGTATTTTCTTGATTAGGCAGGTGGGCCTGGGTTATATAACAAAGGTAGGCTGAGCAAGCCATCAGGACTAAACCGGTAAGCAGCATCACTCCATGGCTCTATTTCACTTTCTGCCTCCAGGTTCCTGTCTTAAACTCCTGTCCTGACTTCCCTCAGTGATGAAATGTTGACCTAAGACCTGTAAAATGAAATAAATGCTTGCCTTCCCAAGTTGCTTTTGGTCCACAAGAGGAACTCTAACTAAGACGCAGGGCATAATGGAGTGAGCCTCTAATTCCATCACTCAGGATGCTGAGGTAGGAGGATCAGTTCAAGGGCAACCTGGGCTGCATAGTGAGTTCCAGTCAAGGGCTGAGGTATATCACAATGGTGGAATGCTAACCAAACAAGCACAGAGCTCTGAGTTTCATTCTCAGCCACACACGCATGCTCGCACGATGTTGCCTTGATTGACGATTCTCAGTCTTGGCTGCACACTGGTGCTTAGGTCCCACACAGAGACTGATCTGCTGGCCTAGGGGACAATCTGATTATGAGTCATTCTATAAGCTCCTCTGGTATTTCCAACATGTAGCCAAGACTCTCACAAGAACAGATACAAATTCCAGCTGAGGGTTTGTCTTCCCTTCTCACAACTCTCTACCAACACCATACCTAAGGAGTTTACCAGTAAAGAATACCACTCAACTTCACCTACAACCAAGGAATTCACTTCATAGTAGAAATAACTTCACTTAACCAGCAAATTTATTTTACAGTGCAGGATAGCACCAAAATTAAGTTGAAATGGATGAAGCACAGACCTTCAAGAATAAATACACACACACACACACACACACACACACACACACACACACACACACACACACACGATCAAGATAAGTTATATTTTAATTAATGTGGTATTTTCAAATAAAAATTCATGCAAAATCCATAATAAAAATATAATAAAATGTAAAAACTTAAACACAGGATCTAATAATGCCTTAATTATCTTGAAAGCAAAATTAAAATTTATAGATTCATTCTTTTTTGCAGAAAATTAAATATATCATATAAAGTTTAAGTTTAAGCCAGGTGATGGTGGCACATGCCTTTAATCCCAGAAATCAGGAGACAGAGGCAGGCAAATTTCTGTGAGTTCGAGGCCAGCCTGATCTACAGAGCTAGTTTCAGGGCAGCCATAGCTGTTACACAGAAACCCTGTTTCGAAAAACCAAAAATAAAAAGTTGAAGTTTACATACACCTGGGGCTGGAGAGATGGCTCAGCAGCAGATGGACAACATAAAACAAACTCAGTAATATTTCTGGAGGCTCTTTATCTCAGGGATTTTTTTAACCTTACAGACCCTCTACACATACACTATGGCTTCCAGTCTTGTTGTAATGGGATTTCTGTGTGAATGTGTGTCCCTGCATCTATGTGTTTCTTGTGTTTTTTCTTTGGCTCTTTTTCTTCTGTTTGTTTTGTCCTATTCTGATTTGTTTGTTCTTACTTTATCTCATTTTACTTTATTACTACTTGCTAGGAGCCTGTTTGTACCCTAATAAGAGAAAGGAGCATGTGGGTTTGGTGGACAGTGGGGTGCCAAAGGTCTGGGAGGAGTCGGGAAAGGAGAAAACATAACCAGAATATATTTTATTTTAAAATCTACTTTCAGTGAAAAGAAAAAAATTAAGAAGAGCCAAAAATGTGCTTTTTATAAACCAGTTATTTTCACATAATGAAACTTTTCTTAAGTATTTAGCATAAGCAAGGTGTAGAGACACATGCTTATAATTCCAGCACCTCAGTGGAATAGAAGCAAAAGGAGCAGTAGTCCATGGTTAGTCTAGACTATGAGAGATCTGTGTCATAGCCTAGACTAATTTTTTTTGTCAGCTTAATTTTTTTTGTCAGCTTAAATTTTTTAAATCTAAAAGTACTTCAGTTACTTTTCACAACCCCATTTTAACAGAGCATTAGTCTCCTGTGATAATCAGGCTAACAGCTCTCTCGAGGATACCCACTTCATAATTCCTCTCTGCATAGCCATTATTACAGGGAGACTTCTGTAGTTGAAACCAGCTTCAAAATGCAAGATGGGGAGAGCACCCCCGATTATTCACGCAGGCTACTGTAATCTGTAGGTCTTCACTGAGGGAGGTAGAAGAGGCAGATTTCGAGAAGGAGGTGTGGGGGGAGGGGCAAGGGACAACTCAGACTGACAGACTTCCAAGATGGAAAAAAGTCAAGAGCCAAGAAATGTAGATGGTCCCTAAACACTTATAGAGGTCTGGAAAGGGATTCTAGAGGAAAGGGGGCCATCCAACACCTCAGTCTCCTAAGCTCTAAAGTGTGAATGATATTGTGACCTTCCTGTTAGGGTTGTTGGAAAGATTAAATGAATAACGTATGTGAGCTAGGACAAGCAAGGAAGGATCCTCCCAAAAAACCTAAGGCCTGTTGACTTATGGCAAGATTGCCCCAGAACTCTCTACATAACCAAGGATCTACCTGATCTCCTGATCCTCCTGCCTCCACTGGCCAAGTGCCTTCACACATCTAGCTATTAATAATTTTTCCTTTTCAGTGACATTAAAATACTCCTAAAGGCAAACATTATAACCATTCTGAGTCCTCTTCACATTAGAAGGTACAGACACTCAAAAACAGCATCTGGTGCCCGAAATTTACTTACTACTCACTTTATTGTTTGTTTGTTTGTTTGTTTATTTATTTATTTGTGGGGGAGGTTCCAGAATTATATTGCAGTGTATATATGGATGAGAGGGCAATTTGGAAGAAGTAAGCTCTCTCCTTCCACTTTGCTTTTGAAGCAAGGTCTCTGTTTTTGCTGTGTGGTGTGTAAGCAAGCTTCTAGCTGATTCTCCTGTCTGCCTCCTATCTTACCACAGACACTCTAGGAGTCTAGATCTGAACCTCCACATACGCCTTTCCATTGAATCTGGGGTCTAACTTGGGCTGTCAGGTTTACAGGGCTAGTGTTTTTACTCACTGAGATATCTCCTCAGCCCAGTTTTTGGTATGCAACATTGGAAACATTTTAGAACAGACATTTTATAAAGAGATATGTCTTTATCAGTAAGTGGAAAATTCAATGTTCAAATCTAAATATTAAGTAAAATAGATGACTTCTAGTCTCCTATATAACTACTAGAATGAGACATTTCCACCATTGAGAAATAATATATTCTAACCACAGAATATTTTTAAGTAAGGTGGGTTTGGAAATATTCAAATTTTCTAATATTAAGCAGGTAAAAATGCCTTAAGACCTTTTTTGAGTAAAGCAAGATTTAGATACCCAGACTAGGGCTGGACAGATGGCTCAACAGTTAAGAGCACTTGTTGCTCTTCCAGAGGATCCAAATTTGGTTCCCAATACCCATACTGGATGGCTCACAACTGTCTTTAACTTCAGCTCCAGGGCATCTGACACCCTCTATGCTCACCTGCACACACACACACACACACACACACACACACACACACTGAATGAAACACACAAACACACATAAATACACATTTTTGCTGTCTCGAAAACCAAAAAAAAAAAAAGAAAAACCAAAAAAAAAAAAAAACTTTGCTTCTAAAAATCTCTTTTTTAAAAAGTGAAACTGGAAATCAATTATTTTAGGAAAATATATTTGTTTCTTTATATGTTAAATGTAGTGGGGGGCAGCATATTCATTTAAGTTTTAATTTGTAGACCTTAGAACACAAATAAAGGAAAAAAACGTGTGTCTATGTTTGTCTGTCTACCATACAGACAAAAACATATTCTCACTCCCCAAATGCTAACAGATAAGCAATGGTTTTTAGTTTTTGTTTGTTTGTTTTTAGAGACAGGGTTTCTCTGTGTAGTCCTGGCTGTTCTGGAACTCACTCTGTAGATCAGGCTGGCCTTGAACTCAGAGATCTTCCTGCCTCTGCCTCTTGAGTGTTGGAATTAAAGGCGTGCACCACAAACTATGGTTTTAGACAAAATAAAAAGAGAATTTATCAGCTTAGAAAAAGATCTGAAAATTCTTACTGAGGCCTCTGGGTCTGACAGTTCATCTAATAATTTTCTTGCATCTACCACAGCTTGATAGAGCCTCAGATTTTTGCCATCGGATGCAACAAAGCAAGCACTTGCAGAATTGCAGTATGTACCTGAGAAAAGAAAATAAAGTCTTTGGGTTACAATGTGTGATTTATTTTTAATATTGACTAAAGTATAAGAAACAAACAATTACACTTTTCTTTCTAGGTATAACAACCATCCAGAATCATAATTAAATAGATACAATTTATGGATATAAGCATGTTAACAAAAATTCAGTAGAAATAAATATAAAAAGAAAACTCTAAAATTCTAAAGATAAGTCTGTACTAATATTCTGACAACCTATTAAAAAATAACTGGGGGCTGGAGAAATGTTTCAGCAGTTAGGAGCACTGGCTATTCCGGAGGACTGGTTTGATTCCCACCACCAACATGGTGGCTCACAACTGTCTGCAACTCCAGTCCCGGGTCTCATGGCACCAGGTAGTCACATGATGCACAGACACACATGTAAGCAAAACACTCATACACATAAAATAATTTTAAAACTTAGCTATGACAAATATAAATCATTTTGTGAACCAGGCATGGTGGTATATATCAGCACATGCCTGGCAGCAGGATCTCAATGTCTAAGGCCAACATGGTCTATATAACGTAAGATATGATATCTCAAAAAAAATAAAGAAAAAAAGATTTTCTTCATAACAAATACTAATTTAAATTTTATTCATTTTACCATTAAATAAACACTTACCAAGACAATAACTAGGAATAAGAGTTGGAAGCCAAGCCACATTAGAGAAGGCTGAGGTATGTAAAGAGTTAATTCGAGCCAATTCTGATACTCCTCCAGTGTATGACAAAGGTCCTATGGGGTCTACACGCCACAGAATAAGTTCACTGTAGATTGCATTTGGGTCATGAAATGTACGAGTTGCTGCATTTCTGAGAGGCTGTTTCAATGACTCTTTTGTGTGTTTTACAGGATCTATTAATCTATTTACTTTACTGTCTGAGTCCCACTGACAGTCTGATTCAGGAGTCAACAGAGCATTATGATGGGAAGATGTCAGCAACAGTGGTAAAACCGAATGGCACGCCAAGTCATTGAGGTGAAATCGGTGACCACAGTATCTGAATTTGTGGGATACAGTCAGAACAGTGGTAAAGGCTGACTTGTCAGCAAAAGTAACTGCCCACTGATTCAAAGACCCATCTATGTGTTTAGAGACCATCATTACTGTGGGTGCTAAAATGTTCATGTCTGTACTGTGTAATCTGGAGTGTGGCTGTGATCCATGAGAACTATCTACAGACATCAGCTCTTGGTGTGATGAGGTATGGTATGAATCTTTTGTAGCATTTACACAGGCATACATCATGATATTTTTACTAAGAGAGTTTGCATCCCCAGAGGGAAATGCAACAGGAATCCGAGAGGAAAAAGAAACCTGAAAAACACAAACGTGATTCATTTTAAGGAGCTTGCTTTCTCTCAAAAATACTTTTCCAAACACACTTTTATTATCAAAATGCCAAATCCCAGCTTCCTAGCAATTAAAGTCATGTTTAACCTTTGTGTAGTTTAATTCCTTTCTTCTGCTTATGTATTAGATCACTATTCATAGCCTAATACAAGATAAAAAAATAAATTTTCAAATATATTGCTTATAGATTATTTATCAAAATAACCACATCATGTATTTAAATTATAATAAAGCTAAGAAAGATAACACATAAAAGTAGCTTCATCTGGCTTATAAAACTGGAGATCAGCACATGTCTACAATGCCAGCACTTGGGAGGTAGAGGAAGGAGGATAAAGAACCAAAGGTCATCCGCAACTACGAAACTGTCTCTTATAAACAAACAAACAAAAACTTGAAACCTCCTATTTTCAAAGTAGTTTCCTTAGTGGTACTAAAAATACTATAATTCTAAAAAGCATGAACAGTCAAATACTCAGTGTTTCCAAAAAAAAGAAAAAATTCATTTCTTTGAATTAACTAAATGTGTAAAATGCATAGTACTAATCCTCTTTGAAAATAAGAATATGTATTTTCTCAGTTGTTTATCAAAATTAATTTTTTAGTAACTCTGAAAAATCTGTGAAGTCTATGCATCTTGTTATTTTAAAAATACGTTTTCATCAACTAAATATACCTGGACTTGTCTAAATATTCCAGGGTTATATTCATCCAAGTACTTGACATGCCACACTAGAAAGGTCCCATCTACAGGGTGAATGGTGAACAGCATGTCAGGGTTCTTATTCCACTCTGTCAGCAGCGTTTCAATCTTCCGATCAAGCAGCACTGTAGGCAGTGGCACTGCAATGCTGTGTCCTGGGTGGGTTCTAGGACTTCCCTCTCTCTCTCCATCTTCATGTTCTGATGACCCGGTACCTGCCTCAGATTCTCTATCCAGAGATAATTCTAAATCAGAAAATATATTTGTCAGAATATATACTAAATAATACTATTAAAATTCCTTGGGAAACTATAAACTACCTTTGCAATCTGTGGTCAGAAAAAGTATTTTCTGAATTGAAATTACTATAATTACTTTAGATAAATGAAAATTTCATCACATTTTCATTATTAAAATTAGCAAAACATACTTCCCATAAAACAACGTGGTTTCTAGAGTACTACATTAGTCCAGGAAATATAAAAAACTATAAATACAGAGAAAATTTGCCTGGAATGAAGGTACAAGTTTATAACCCAATCTACTAAAGAGGCTGAGACAGGAGGAATTCAAGCTCTGGGCCAGTCTGGTAATTTAGGGATGCTGTGTCTCAAAATAAAATCAAGATGGCTGAGGGAGTAGTTCATAGAGAACTTTCTTAAACTGCATGAGGTCCTGGGTTTAAGTCTACTTCATAAACAAAACAAAACATCAGCTAGAGTTAGTTAACCTGTCCAAGAACAAGCACTTTGCCTGATTGAAAGATAACCAGTACTAAAAACGAAAAAGAAAGAATTCAAACTTAAAGAGGTACCACAAAAAGTTGTTATTTTTAGTGGGGAAAAAAAACTTAAACAAGGAATACAAACCATGGTCTAATCTCATATGTAAACCCCTCTCTCTTTCCTCCTGTGAGCCCTCTTCATCTTCTCTGTTGGCATCATCACTTTCATGTTCTAACTGTTTCTCAGAAAGTTTCCGTAATTGGTGCATAAATATTTCAGCAGATGATGTAAAATGAAATTCCTTGTTATTTAACCAGTGAACTACAAATCCCCCATTGACATCATCGATATTAAATGCAGTGCCAACCAAGACATTTGGAATATCTGTGGAAACAATAAAGATTAAATTTTCAATACAATGCTCCAATTTCTTTAAAAATACAGCAAGTGCTTACCATGATTAAGCATATGCTTACCCAGAGAAGATGCTAAAAAAGTCAGCATGATTCTACCTGGACTTGTAACAACATGAACTGAATTTAATGGTGACTGTAAATATTAAGAACTAATGACATATTCTTACATGAAATTAAATTACAGTACTAATTTCAAAACCAAATATAGCAATACATCACCCTTAATTGAATTCTAGTTTTGAGAAAAAGGGGTGGATTATAAGACACATGAGATAACTGAAGAAGTTCAAATGGATGTAAAACACTATGGAATGACATAAGCGTGTCTTAGGCATGATGATGATACAGTGATTATGCCATTGACTTTCCTTACTCTTTTTTTTTTTTTTTGATGCAAACTGCACGAGGCTTTATTATAGTTGTTTAATGAGCTAATAACCCCATGTTAGCTTGGGTCTTTCATCCACCCACCGTGTCAGATGGCTAGACTTTCCTTACTCTTAAGGAGACACTTGAAGTACCTAAGGAAAAAATTCCATGATATGTGCAGTAGCCACATCTAACCTGGACTCAGGTAAGTGATTTTCACTGTACTCCCTTGTCCTCCAAAACAATCCCTCCGTTACCACCCTCAGCCTGGTAACAACCTGCTTGCAGGCCTTCCTCCTCCCACCTCAACTCCATTCACTAGAGACTCCAACTCTTGGTTCAGACCAGAGGTCCCCCTAGTTCTTTCATTCCTCTCTCCAGATTATTCTTTGCATTACTGTAACCTACTCCCAGGAGCTCCTCTTCCCACCACACTTCCAACTCTGGGAACCTGGCATGTTGGGAGGTGAGAAAGACCTCAGAGGTGAAGGAAGAGAAACAATGATCAGATTATATTGTATGAAAAAAAATTTTTTTTAGTTTTATTTTTTTGAGACAGGGTTTCTCTGTGGCTTTGGAGGCCATCCTGGAACTAGCTCTTATAGACCAGGCTGGTCTCGAACTCACAGAGATCCACCTACCTCTGTCTCCCAAGTGCTGGGATTAAAGGTGTGCTCCACCAATGCCCAGCGAAAAGAAATATTTTTAATCAAAAAAAACTTAGTAACTAATGTAAGTTTAAAAGAAATAGGTAAATTTAACATTAGTAAAATATTCTATTTCTCCCAAAATACAGAAAATGTAATTTCAACAAGTAATCAATCTGAAATAAAATTATTAGCAAGTAATTTTGCATTCTTTTTTAATACTGTCTTAGAAAATCCAATGTGTACAGTACAAGCCTCAATTCAAAACAGTCACACTTTAATGTCACTAGGTAGCACACATTTGTATTCACTGTTAAAGATAAGATTTTAGGACCTGTATTCACTGAGTATCATCGTTACACTCAATGAATATTTAACAGCAAGCATTTAAAGATGAAACCCTTTTGATAACTATACTAATATTCCACAGACTCAAAGAAACTAACTAGGTAACAAGGAGAGTTCATGGGGGAGACATGAAGATCTCCCTGGGAAGGGAAAACAGAAGAGATTTCATGAGTGAACTGAGAACAGATGGGGATGGGAACATGAGCAAACAGGTTGGAGGGAGTTGAGGGAGACTGCTGGGGGTGCATTTGGGGTCAGGCAGAACCCTAGAACAGGGGAATCTCCCAGCAGTCTATGGGGAGGACCCCAGCTTAGACTCCTAGCAATAGTAGATAAGTAGCCTTAACTATCCATCTGTGACCAGATTGGTGCCTGACCCAATTGTCATCAGAGAGGCATATCTCAACTGATGGAAGCAGATGCAGAGACCCACAGCCAAACATTAGGCGGGAGTTTGGGAATCTAGTGGAAGAGGAAGAGAAAGGAATGTAGGAGCCAGAAGGGTCAAGGACACCCCAGGAAAACGCATACAATCAACTAGCCTGGGCTGACAGGGGCTGGCAGAGACAACCAGGGAGTCTGCATGGGAATGACCTAGGCACTCTGCATATATGTTACAGTTGTGTAGCTTGGTCCTCTTGAGGGACTCCTAACAGTGGGAACAGGGGTTATCTCTGATTCCTTTACTGGCTTTTGTAACCCTACTTCTCATACTGGTTCACCTTGCCCAGCCTTAGTACATGGGGAGATGTCTTACTGCAACTTGATATGCCATGTTTTATTGATACTCATAGGAGACCTGCCCTTTCCTAAATGGAGATGGAAGAGATAGGAATTAAAGGGTAAGGGAGGGTGAATGGAGGAGAGGGACTGGGAGGGTAGGATGGAGGGGGGCTCAAGCTGGGCTGTAAAATAAATAAATGAATTAAAAAAAGAAAAGGATGAAACCCTTTTACCCTGAAGCAACAAACCTCCAGCTGATAAAGTAGGACTGCAGCACAGTAAGAAATTTACAGCCTTTCTATATATTTTTAGATCAAAAGAAAACATAATGCCCTTAAATAAAAGCTTTAAAATATACTTTTGCCACTATATAACCTACTTCTATTAATTCTTAGCCCAGATAAGAGAACATACTAAAAAATAAAAATACCAAGGCTAAAGAAAAGTATCTTTCTACCTAAGCATGGGCCAAGAAAGTCCACATAAGCAGAAAATCAGCTACACTGAGGTATAAGCTATTTAGATAAGGTTATAAAGAAGAGCTACAAGAACAGTTGAACTATTAAGAGAGTATGCTAATTACCTAAGCTACCACCATTTGTGTTCCCAGGCTCAAGTAAAGCTCTAATAGAACCCTTGTAGACAAAGATGTTCAAAAATATTTACAAAATTACACTATAAAAACCACATAGTTTTTATGAAGAAAGACTACCTTTTATTATATTCCCACTTTAACAAGTATTTTAAAGAGCAACATAAAAACAAAAGAAACACCATTTTTTCAATGTATTTACCTTATTTCAATATATTTATTAAAAAAAAAAAACTCTTCTTAGGCTTTACCTGTGGCAGGATTGATGCTTGCTGCAATGTGAAAATGACACAGTGCATTGGCATGGTGAGAAATGTGTCTCTGGACTTCATGGGTTGCAGTCTTGTCAGGCATCAGCTCAGTGTGAGTTACAAGAACAGAAGACCTCCTCTGCCCCTTCCGTAAGTTCTTCAGATGGTGTATTGTCTACAACAGAAAAATAATGCCCTAAACCCAACTCTGAAAGGTCTAACAAATGCTAACCAAAGAAGTCTTTCCATTCCTCAGAATTTTAAGACTGGCCCCTGTGGAACTGATGATTTTAAGATGTACTTTCTTAATTATGGTAGAGCAATTTTGGATATATTCTCCACAATTCTTTAAAATGTTTACAGCTTAAGGCAAAAAGTAATTGCTCAAAAGTGCTTACTCATATCTATAAACTATGAACAAAGGCTCCTGAGTTTTTTGTGGCATGGGTGAGGTGTGTGGGAGGTGCTTTAGGGTATCCCATAGGTTAACAAAGACTGAGTGTTTTTGTGGCATGGGTGATGTGTATGTGGGGGGAGGGGGATGCTTTAGAGTATCCCATACTGAAACGAGAGTTACTACTCAGAACAACAAAAATAAATTACCTGAATCTCCTTACTAGGAAGAACAATGCCTCCCAAAATGCACTTAGAATTAGATATTGACCTAAACTAAAAATGTATTATCCCCAACAAAGAGGAAAACAGGACACAAAACAGAATAGGAACAGCAGACAGAAATGCCCTTATTGAAGGGTTGGGCTATGCCCACTACCTGCTGAAGACAGAGACCAGAGCATTACACTTCTGGGACAGTGGTCCAGCACTGAGCTATTTATCTCCCAAGCCCTTGCTTGGCATGTGGGATTTAAATTAAGGTGCAACTATAAGGGCACAAATCTTCATGGCATGCCTGCTCACATGTATGATTTTGGATATGGGGCCACAGTCATTCTTGGCCTAACTTCTTCATATCATGACCCCACTTCTTAGTCTTTAACTTACCCTACCCCCAAATGCCACACTTTATAAAACTTTCTGTTCTCTTCCTTTGTTCTCATAGTCAGGAAGTAAGCAACAGTGTGCTGCCAATTCCTTTCTACTAAAATAATGTAGCTGATTCTCCTTTCCAGTTTTCCAACCATTATCCTTTTTCTTTCACAAAACATTATCATTTCAGTGTATGTTCTCTGCTGTCTCCCTGCTATGGAGTTGCTGATTTCTTAAACCTTCTGGCCCAAATTGCCTGTTAAATTATTCAATAGATATTTAACATTCAACAAAGACATAATACTATTTATTTTTCTTCTAGGAATAAAACATGCAGTTTAAAAGTATAGAGTTATACAAACCTAGCAGTGAGAGTTTCATAGATGATATCACAAAGTACAGTATGCTAGGCAAATTCAACCACTGAATTATCTCCTGAGCCCTGACATACAGGATTTAACATGTACTACACAATAAAAACCCTCCATGGCACACCTAAAATTAACCCTTTTCTTTTAAAAAATATTTAGATATTACTGATAACATTGTTAAAAGATGGTAAAGCTTGTCACATCACTGCCATGCCATGTTTTAATAAAAAGGAATGTATGAGGCATCATAGTGGACACAAAGACAGCTATCAGATGCTTATATATAACTTGAAGATGAAACATATTATATTAATATACAAAAATAGTAAGCATCTAGTTAATATTTCAGTACTTTGTCCCAGTAAATTTCTATATAAAAACAAATAGACTTGAAATATTCTGACTTGCTTTTAATCCATTCAAGTTTTGGCCCATTTTAAAAAATGTATGACTAGCTCCCAATCATAGACCTTAAGCATAATCACTAGAACCTACTTGCTTCACATAACACTCAAGAGCACCATGTTCTGAATATTTCTACTTGACAAAACATCCATCAAAGTCACTTTGGCCATGCAGCCATTAAACTATGTAAGTGCATAACACATAATCATATAAAGAAATTTATACATATACACATGACTATAAAAATTGGATTACAAATTCCATTATCTTTCCTCCCTTTTCTTAGCATAGTTTAAGAATAAGCCTATCTTGGGCTGGAGAGATGGCTGGAGTGTTAAGAGCACTGGCTGCAGCTGGGCATTGGTGGCGCACGCCTTTAATCCCAGCATTTGGGGTGGGGGGAGAGGCAGGTGGATCTCTGTGAATTCAAGGCCAGCCTGGTCTACAGAGGAAGTTCCAGGACAGCCTCCAAAGCCACAGAGAAACCCTGTCTCAAAAAACAAAAAAGAGCACTGGCTGCTTTTCCAGAGGATCCAGGTCCAATTCCCAGCATCCACATGGTGGTTCACAATCATCTGACTCCAGTTTCAGCAGATCTGAGGTCTCCTCTTCTGATTCTCCACAAGGGTACCATACATTCATGTGCTGCACTTACCTACATGCAAGCAAAACACTCATACACATAAAATAAGTAAATAAATATTTATAATAAGGGTGTCTTTCTTAGTCATCTAGGCATATTTACTATATAAAATGTCTAATAACTTTGAATACTAAGTATGCCTCATTTTATTCCTTAATCGTTTTATACACATTAGTTAATACAATATTATAAGAAATTTCCTAAAAAGATTTTGCTTTTTATCTTATTTTGCTTTGATTTCTATTCTATTCTGAGACAGAGTCTCATGTGGCCCAGGCTGACTTCCAACTTGCTGTGCAGCTAAGACTAACTTTAAACTCCTTGACTTGATCTTGCTTCCACCTCCCGAGTGCTAGGATTACAGGTATGTATACCACAGTATGTATGGGTGTGTGTGTGTGTGTGTGTGTGTGTGTGTGTGTGTGTGTGTAATTTGTTTTATGTATATGAGTGTTTTGCTCATATGTATATTTGTGCACCATTTGAGTGTCTTATGCACAGAGGTCAGAAGAGATCCCCTGGAACTGGGGTTATAGATGGTTATGAGCCACTATGTGGGTGCTCGGAATCTAACCTGGGTTTTCTGCAAGAACACATGTTCTTAATGGCTGAACCATCTATCCAGACTGCTTGCACTGTATTTTAAAAGTGGAAAAATTATTTCACTTTCAAAATATTTAATCATGGCCACTATATAGCAATGATGAGAGTTCACCTGTACCTAACAGTTGCTTGTTTTTGAGACAGTTTTATATAGCACAGGATGACCCTGAACTCCCTATGTAGCTAAGAATGACCTTGAATTTCTCCTGAGTGCTACAATTACAGATGTGTACCACATTCTCAGTCTCTTAACAAATTTTTTGTTGGTTGCTTTTTGTTCTTGTTATACTGTTGTTTTTGTTTGCTTTTTGGACTGAGCCTTAAATTCTCAATCCTGTCTCTCAGGTGGCAGAACCATAGGCATACAACACCAAACCCAGCTCTACAACACAGAGCTGCTCTGCTCTGCCTAACATCATTTTTTTAATAATTTATTTATTTATTTATTGTTTTTTGTTTTTCGAGACAGGGTTTCTCTGTATTGTTTTAGAGCCTGTCCTGGAACTTGCTCTGTAGACCAGGTTGGCCTCGAACTCACAGAGATCTGCAGGCCTCTCCGAGTGCTGGGATTAAAGGTGTGCAGTACCAACGCCAGGCTCTACCTAACATCTTAATGAATAATTATCTTTATTCTTAAGAAACAAAATGAAATAAAAATGAAACATTTACAACTAATTTCAAGGACTTTTACATATTTTATTAGTTAAAGCTAAGTACTCCTACAGATTTTGGCATTTGACCTACAAAATGAAAACATCAAATTTATGTTACTTATCTAGACTATATGCCTAAAATCATCACTATCTGTATTTAGCACACATTAAGTAATTTCACAAGCATAAAGTAAAAATTTGCTATTAACTTCACCACATGTTCATGTACAACATATCCAGCAAAACAAATCTTCAAATCCATTTATGCTTTACATAATATAATACCTCAAGGGCATGCTGGATTCTGTCTTTGTGTTTTCCAGCATGAGAAAGGTTGCTGGTGATGCTGGAGGTAGTGGTCTCACAAATCTGCTCACCCAAAAGACAGTCTTCCGGTAACAGTGTTTCTGCCCAGAGCCGACACACACCATCATGGCATGAAGTCAGTAAGACATTACAGACAGAACCCCTAATAGCAAAGAGAAACACATAATGCTATGAGTATCGATGTCATCCATGGACTAAAAACTATTAATACTGGCTCTTCATGTATTAAGATGGCATTAATATAAGACACTATATGGAAAAAGTAATTCATCCAAGGGCTTGAAACCTTTCCTCGAGATACCATAAGAACTGAGACATGGTCTTTTGACAATAGCTGTAGAAATTTCTGCTTGACTGTACATGTGCTGATAAAAAACAGGCTCCAGGGAGCATTAGCATCTTCTAAACAAACAGAAGGAAACCTAATGCTCTCAGATGGAGGGTGATCATAATAAAATCATTAAATATAATTATTTAATTGATAGCACTGTATTCTCTGACATCCTGAGAATCCAAAGAGTTGTAAATAGGCAAAAATATTAAGCATTTTCATAATGTAAGTGCAGAAGGATATCATTACAAATTGTAAATCAATGTCATTAAGTTAAAGGAGGTTAAAAACCTAGTAACATCAAGCAGCTTGAATACATTAACTACTTATTATAGAAGAACAAAGAAATCCTCTTCCTCTCCCCTCCATTCCTCTTTTATCTCTCTGTCTCTGTCTCTCTCTCTCCCTGTCTCGTGTGTGTGTGTGTGTGTGTGTGTGTGTGTGTGTGTGTGTGTGTGTGTGTGTGTGTGTTATTTGTGTGTCTGTCTGAATGTCTGTTTCTGTTTGTTCATCATGGGGGCTTGAGAGTCAATGGGCTGGATCCAGGGCCTTGTTCACAACAAGCAAATGCTCTACCAACTAAGCTATAGCCGGCAAAAATTATTTTTTCTTTATAAAAATTGCTTATGGAGCTGGAAAGATGACTCGGTGGTTAAAGAGTACTTGCTTCTGGTTAAAGAGGACCAGAGTTCAATCCCATTACCCACATGGCAGCTCACAACTATCAGTAACCCCAGCTCCAGGGGATCCAATGCCTTCTGCTGGCATTAGACATAGACAAGGAGGAATGTGGTGTACAAGCATACATTTAGGTAAACACATACACACATAAAACAAAAATAAATAATCTTGGTACTGAAAAAATGGCTTAGTGGCTAAGAGCACTTGCTGCTCTTCCACAAACCCAGTTTTCATTCCCAGAACCCAAAAGGCAGATTTTAATATATTTGGGAAGTTTCAGAACTGACCCCTCATAGTTATAAAGAAATGACTAATTAAAAACAATAATACTTCTGCCACATATGTCCCAGATCTAGTCAGCATGGCACTAAATACACACACACAAATATACATGCACGCAATATTAACATTATGGAAAATGGATTATTTATGTCAACAAAACTCCTTTGTAAAATGCTTTGAGAAAGTCCTATGGGTAACCCTAGCATCCAAAAGGCACAACCTAGCTAGTTTATTCACTGTAGATTATATTCTTACTACTATGTTATTACATTATTAACAGTTTGTTACTTTTCTTCAATGTGTACTTTCCTATTTACTAGCAAAACCACCCATTTTAGAATATTCTACTACTAACATTACTACTCACAATACCAGTTCAAGTTGTCTGAGCAATTAATATGTGCTAAGGCCTATACTAAACACTTTATGTACACAAGCCCATCTGTCTCATTGCTTGCTGAAATGGTATTATTACTACCTTCATTCAACAAAGAGAGAAACTGAAAGAGAACTGAAGAAATCTATTCACAAGCTCACAGGGCTAATGACTGCAGTAGAAACTGAATTCAAACAGCTTCATTTCAGTCAATTGTGTTAATCGCTACATACCAGTACAATGAAGATTCCATTTTCATTATTTTTATAAACATGTAAGGTTACAAAATAATGTTTTATGAAACATGTATCCAACCTGGGCATATACTTGCTTGTTTTACGCCATGAGAACCCTGTCACTGCTCGAGGATGTGCCAAGTAAACAAAGGAAAACTGAGTAGATGCCTGTCTCCTTTTCACTTCATGGTGATCCTGAGGTATGATTGAAGACTTCCAACCAGTCATAGGGTACCACACTTTCAGAAGACAGTCATCCTGCAAAAGATACAGGTCCAAATAAAACTAATTTGTACATATACAATTCAAATGTGGTAGTGTGAGTTCTAAAACAAGATATATCTTTAAAACACAATATGCAATTAATGTATTACAAAACCAAACCTAAAAGGATATTTTATTACTTTAAAAAATTCATTATCTACCTTTGGTGTGTACCGGCATTTTTCAAACAGAGACTAAAGCTATACAAAGACCTGTAGATCGCTGGAGAGCAGAGACTAGTCCCATGGATGTTAAGAAAGGATAAAAAAGATGACAAGTTATCTAACAGTCACTGTCATTTTCTCTTGTTTAAGGTATCTGCAATGGTGAAACTCATCTTAAATACAGATTATTTCCTGCTCTAAATTAAGAATCAGCCACTCTTTTCTATAGGGCCAAATAGATGACAGTAAACAAGCAAGCTTCATAGGCCAAATATGTCTGTGGCACAGATTTATTCTTTGTTTTATTTACAAAGATTATTTTTATAAACACAAAGAATAATCTTTTTTTTACTTTCCTTTCTATGACCCTTTAAAAATGTAAAAAAAAAAAAAAAAAAAAAAAAAAAAAAAAAAAAAAGGAGAGGGGCTGGAGAGATGGCTCATCGGCTAAGAATACTGCCTGCTCTTCCAGAGGACCCAGCTTCAATTGCTAGGACGCATACAGTGCTCATAACTATCCAAGACTCCAGTTCCCTCTGGATCTGACACCCTCTTTACCCTCCTTGGGCACTGCACTCACATGGTGTACAGATATGCATACAGGCAAAAATGCACATACATGTAAAATAAAAAATAAAACATTTCAAGACTAAAGACGGGCTGGAGAGTTGGCTCAGTGGTTAAGAGCACTTGTTGCTCTTGCAGAGGGCCCACATGGCAGTTCACAACTATCTGCAACTACAGTTTCAAGGATCCAACACCTTCTTCTGACCTCTGTGGGCACCAGGCATGCAGGTGGTACACATATACACATTCAGGCAAACACTCACACATGAAATAAATATCTAAAAAACTGTTTTAAAATAACAATGTAAAAAATACAAAACAATCCAGGCAGTGGTGGTGTACACACTTAATCCCAGGACTCCTGAGGCAGAAGCAGAGGCAGGTATATCTCTGTGAATTCAACGCCAGCCAACAGAGCAAGCAAGTTCCAGGACAGCCAACTCAACACAGAGAAACCTGTCTCAAAAAAAAAAAAAAAAAAACCTACCAACAATAACAACACAGAAAACAAGCAATAAATAACTTGTAAAAATCATTTGTTAGTACCTGGGCTAATAATATCCTAATGCCTATTACAAGTGATTTAAAAAGAAAGCATTTAGCTAGCCAATAAAAAACATTTCTATTCCTCTAGTACTTACAGGTATGACAACAGCACTGATTTTTATCAAGTGATGTGTTTGTGTGTGCTTGTGTGTGCATGAGTATATGTTATATGTGTGTTGCATGCACCGATGAACACACAAGTGGAGGCAGAAGAGTACCCCAGACAGCTTCAGGTACTTTCCTGTTTTTTATCACCTTGAAGCGCCGTCTCTTATTAAAGAAGAACCCCCACTGTGGCTGGTATGGTTGGTTAGCAGGCTCTTGGGATGTACTTATCTCCTCCCCCAAAATGCTGGGATCATAGGCTCATGCAGCCATGCCCATCTTTTCATATGAGCTCAGGTTAAGGGAGAGGAACGTATAGGTCTTCAATTTTGTCAAAATCCATTGAAAGATGAAGTTAAATATATACTTACTTGTATACAAATTACCTCAGTTAAGTGAATTTTAAAAGGAAAAAAGATGACAAGATTCATATATTTATTTTTATCAACAGAAAAACAAAGAGAGAACTACTAATGTTTGCTGAGAGTTGTCTGAGGCAGGGGTATAGCTCTGTGACACAACATTTGCCTAACTGGCATGAGGCCTGGGATACCATCCCCAACACAAAATACAAATATTTTTTTAAAAAGTTGTGTGGCTAAGTTAAATTGTAGTAGGTTTACTCACATGATGGAAAATTATAGTACCCTTAAAAAGACTTTAGAGTCAGTCATGATAACACACACACACACACACACACACACACACACACACACACACACACACGATCCCAGATGAGAAGACTGGGATCCCTCTAGGAAGGCTGAGCCTGGATGAATTAAGAGACTAGCTTGGGCTACATACTAAGAGACTATTAAAGAGAAAAGATTTAATCAAGTACCTCGTGAGTAGAAATGGCTCATTAATAAATAAGATTTTACTTAAGCTCAGATAAAAATTCCAAATACCCTTAAGCCCAAGAAAAATTTAATTCTACATTTATAAGAAACAGATCTTATCAGCAAAAGTACCCAATAATATTCAAAATCCTGGACTGTAATTGGATTGGAGCCCCATGACAGCTGAACTGAAGTCCTGTCGGCATGTGCTGCAGAGGAGTGGGGTGTGCTCCCTGGGAGATCCACACAGTACCCATCAAGTCATCAAATCACAGAAACCCAGCTTTGTCAACAGAACAGATGGGGTGTAGGGACAAAAACTGCCCAGCATTCCAAAGTCAGTTTCTGTTCTTTTTCTCAAGAGAATCTTAATTAATATTGTATCTTTTCAAAAACCTGAGGAATAATCTTCTTAAATCCTGACACATTTGCTAACTAACCCTCAAAGGAGCCCTACCAATAAAATATTCTTATCATTTCATAAGAATTATTAAACAGCTCTCTGGAGAACTGAATACAAGCTTAGGGAAATATGATTAAACAAATAAAAATTCAGCATTCTGCAAAGGCTGTGTACAATAAAAATTCAAAGACAGAGATATTTTGTTCTTGAATATATAACCGAGGTAGAGGACCTGAAGGAGCTTCAAATCTAGGCACCTACTGAAGGGAAATATGCTTTTAGTCTTGAGAATTATTCCTTCGCAAAGTACAAAAGCATCTTTCAAATTCATTAATGATAGAATTCAAAAAGATGTTCCAATAATGAATCTGATTATCATACACAGGTTTTCAGCAAACTTTACAGTGCTAAGTGGGTGGGCCTAGAAACATGTCCCTGCCAACCCAAGTAGAGGGGAAGATGAAGCCGGAAGATCACAGGTTCAAAGATAGCTCTGGCATCTAAGACCTTATCTCAAGACAACATTTTTTAAATTTTTATTACATCTTATTTATTTGTGTGTATATGGGTTCAAGTGTGTGTATGAATGGACACACACATGCCGTGGTATTCATGTGGAGGTCAAAGGACAACTTATGGTATGTTGGCTCTCTCCTTCAACCACATAGGTCCCGGGAATCAAATTCAGGTTGTCAGTCTCGGTGGCAAACACCCTTACCCTCTGAGCCATCTCTATGTGCCCCCAAAACTATTTTTAAACGGGGAAGGGGCTGAGGATATAGCTATGGGTAGATTTATCTTGCAGTTACAAAGTCCTAGGTTCAATGTCCAATACCGTAAGTACAATAGCACAAATGACTGTGTCAAAAGACCATACACCCAAACCTGGTATGGTGGAACAAACCTGTAACCCGGGTTTGGGAAGGTGGAAGGCCGAGGAATCAAGGTCATCCTCAGTTACATATGAATTGAGGCCTGCTGAGCTGTGACAGACCTTGTCTCAAAAAATCAAAGCATCTCACCAGGCATGGTCATGCACATCTTTAATCTCAGTACCCAAGACATAGAGACAAAGATATTTGCAAGTTAGAAGCCAGCTGGTCTATCTAATTAATTAACTTTAAAAAAAATAGACTCTATGGGACTCAGAGGTTTACACAGACTCAATCAAGTGCTCTGCCACTGAATGACACCCCAGCTCAAATATACCGTTCTTGATTCAATTGCTATACAATTTTAATATTTCAGAAGTAATCATTATTATGTTTGACTATCTCCATATACACACTTATTAAGAAGCCAACTTTCTACCAGGTATGTTGCCACACACCTCTAATTTCAGCCCTTGGGAGGCCGAGGCAAGTGGATCTCTATGAGTTCTATTCTTAGGACTCACATGATAGGAGAGAACCGATTCAAAAAAGTTCCCCTCTGGTCTACACGTGAGCTTGCTGGAACACATGTAAAGCTCCCCAACCCCTAATATTCACACAAAAATAGTAAAATTTAAGAAAAAAATAATGAATTATATATACTGATTTTCAAATTATGTTTTCTGTGATTTTTTAAAGATTTTATTTATTTATTATGTATACAACATTCTGCTTCCATGTATATTTGCACACCAGAAGAGGGCACCAGATAAAATAACTGATGGTTGTGATCCAGTTTTCTGTGATTTTGAAAATAATTTTTCTTTATTAATCCATCCTTTTGCATTGGTTTTTAAAAATTCTCCATGAATCTCTACATCCTATACAGAAAATATTACCTTTATAATAAACATATATATATATATATATATATATATATATACATATATATGTACACACACATATATATTTGGTTTTTGGGTTTGTTTTGTTGGGTGTTTTTTGGTTTTGATTAATTACTCTATTTATTAATTTATTTTGATAAGAGGAGGAATTTAATTTCTTTTTTTGCATTTCAATTTTTTTCATTAATTTATTTAGCTCATAAATAAAGTCATGCACAATTATGATGTTTTGTTGGTTTTTGAGACAGGGTTTCTCTGTGTAGCTTTGGAGCATCTCCTGGCACTTGCTCTGTAGACTAGGCTGACCTTGAAGTCACAGAGATCCACCTGCCTCTGCCTCCCAAGTGCTGCGATTAAGGGCTTTGCACCACTACCACCCGGCTCCTTTTTATCATTCTTAAGTGACTGAACAAACTTACCAAAACTTTCTGAGTTTTGTTTCTTTTTTTTAAGATTTTATTTATTTATTTATTATGTATTCAACATTCTGCTTCCATGTATATCTACACACCAGAAGAGGGCACGAGATCTCATAATGGATGGTTGTGAGCCACCATGTGGTTGCTGGGAATTGAACTCAGGACCCCTGGAAGAGCAGACGGTGCTCTTAACCTCTGAGTCATCTCTCCAGCCCTGGGTTTTGTTTCTTAAATCTAATTTCAGCTCTTTTTTTTCCCCACCCTTCAAATATATTTTTTCAAGCTGTATTCATTTGTTCCAGCTGTGATTGCTCTTGCTTTCTTCGACTTCCTGTTGCCACTTAAGCAAACTGTTTGGTATTTTAACTATTTGGGAGTGGGGAGAAAGAGAGGAAGCCCATCTGGAAAAGGGCTATAGGCAGCCTGAGGGTCTGGGGGAGGGCTCCATCAAAACCCAGAAAAAAGCTAGCCCTGCAGCCAGACAGCTATAAAGAATCAACTCTGCCTACTAGAGTGAGCCCAGAAGCCGATTCTCCCTAGTTAAGCCTCCAGGTGAAAATCCAGACTATATGATGTCTTTAGTAGAGCCTTTCACAACCCTGATCACAGCACCAGTCAACCCATGCCAAAATTCCTAATCCAAAGAGCAGAGATAATAATGTGTGGTGGTAGCTTCTGCATTTGTAGTAATATGTTGCACAGTAAAAGAAAGCAAATAAAGACTCCTAACGCTAAATACTTTGGATAAAATTAAGGCAAACAAATGAAACAAAGAATATATTGAAGGTGGGGTACATCTTATAAAGTGGTGCTTAGAGAAACCTCATTGAAAAACAACAATCACAAGTAAAAGGGCCATACAGATGTCTGGGAATACAAGGCTGAGAGTACACGTGTAAAAATGCTATGTGCACACATGCCTGTTTATGAACAATGAGGCCTAACTGGCTAGAGTCAAGTCTACAGGGATGAAATAACAGGAAATATGAAAACAGTACAGTGTGTATGTGGACTACTATAAAACCTCTGGTTTTCCAGAATTAAAAGGAAACCTTATAAATGACCTGATATCATTGTGTATTTTTTTATAGCTCAGGCTGATCTGACACTCATAGCAAACCCCTACTTTAGGCTTCTCAGTGTTGGGATTAAAGGCATACACCACGCCTGATCTTTCAGCTTGAGTTTTTAAAAAGAACATTTGAAAATACAGGAACTCAATAAAATCTAGATGAGTTGTTTTATTAAACTTTTAAAAATGGTAAGTGATATATAACGGTGGCTTTCATATGACTGTAACATGGAGGCAATCAAGAAGAGCACAAGATTTATCTTGGTGGGCTCACTATAGCTTAAAAAAAAAGTGAGTAGATTATGAATATATCCTAAAGGAGACCCACAAGGGTAATAGCATGGGTGCAGATCAAGGGGTCAAGGAAAGTAGCAGGCAACAAAAACAAACTTGTCATCAGCATTTAAAAGATGGCTTCTGAAGACTAAGAGAATGAGCATAGTTAGAGGAAAGGCCCACAAAGTGAGCCTGGGTACTTGAGAGACAGAGGCAAAAGGATTAGAAAGCCATCCTCAGCTACAAAGGACATGAACCTAAGATCTGTGGGACCCTGTCCAAACAAAATGCCCCCAAAGTTGCAGAAAGAAAATAATACAAAAAATCTAAAGGACAGTCAGAATTATAGGTAGGCAGAGGACAGATATTTCTGCAACCAGGAAAATACTAAACACAACACTACAGTGTCAGATCTGGGTGCTACATACTTCTCCGGATTCACTGGATGAACACTATGACTGTGGGTGCCAACAGTTGCTGGTACAAGTTCATCAACTGAAATAAATGCATCACTCTGTAGGAGAATATGGACAGTAAGGGAAGATATGCAAACATGAGATTTCTCTACCTTAATCAGTTTTCATGTGAGTCCAAAGTACTTTCTCTAAAAATTAAGGCTTCAAAAAGAAAGAAGTAACTAATTGTGCTGACTCATGCTTATAGGTTAAGTAAGAATTAACCACAGCACTCACTAACAGGAAGTCAAAATTAGAGAGGTCCTTGTAGCTGGGCTAAACTGAAAAATGAAGAAAAAAAACCATGTAGACAGTAAGTAAAAACCACCCTTTCTCAGTTCAAGGAGGAAGGCAGGGAAACACAGTCGAGACTAAGCAGTGTCTCTGTTACTCCTGCTTATTGAAATAAACTCCAAGCCATTCTCCTGACACATACAGTAAAATAAGGAAAGTGTGTGTTTAAAATAAGCATCCTCCTGGCTCAGCCTCCCCACCATTAGGTTTACTACTAGCAGGAACCTCCATGGCTGGCTTAAGTGAGCTGACTTTGTTTTGTTAGACAAGGTCTCATCACTATGTAGCCCTGATTGGCCTCAAGGAGAACTCACTGGGTAGACCAAACTAACCTCTACTTCATAGGTATGTGCCTGTCTCTGCCTCATGAGTTCTGGGATGTAAACACCATGTACCACCATACCTAGCAAATGAGATGACAGGACTTGATACACTAAATATCAAGACTTGTTTTAAAAGCATAAGCAATTAAGACAGATAAAAGGAATGAACACCGTAGAGAGAAACCCAGAAACAGACACACAGAAATGTAGACAACTGATTTTATGACAAAAGTAGCTCCACAGAGCCAGGGAAAGAGAAGTTTTTCAATAAATTATGTAGGACCCCTGGATATATAGACAGATGTACAGAAAAAAATAAACTACCTTTGTCTAGCCATTCTCAAAACTCATGGAAATTACTGTCAAATAGAAATATAAAATGCCCAGCTCCCAGACCAGGGGTGCTTAGCCTGAGGCACTCTGACCCACAGATCAGACAGATAAGACTCAATATAACATGTGCTTTTGGTCATCACCTGTACCCATCAGGCCTCAGCACTCTGGTATGCCAGTTTCAACTGAAAGTCCCATCTACCTACATCTCTATTATTTCTGAAGTTTCCAGCAGCTGGCTGAATGCTAAGAATTAATACCCTGTCTTTTCTAATCCTCAGCCAATTATTGATGTGTAAAGAATATATATTAATCATGAATTTGGATGGGTAGAGAGATGAAAAGGATCTGGGAGGAGTTGGGGGAGGAGAAAAGTATGATCAAAATATATTGTATGTAAATTTTTAAAATAATTTTTGAATAGTATGTATAAGGAATACAATTTATGTAAGTACTGCTGACTTTCAGAGTACCAACAGACTTAAGTCAGTTAACTTAAGAAAGGGTTCATTGTCATGTTCCTCAAGTGTATGCCTCAATCCAGTATATTTTATCTGATCATTTCCCATGTGATGACTTGTCAGGTGGCAATGACCTGGGAGATGAACCTCTGGGCATGCCTGTGGAGGACTAACTTGACTGCATTAACTGGGGAGAGACAACTGCCCACTGTGGGTAGAAACATTCCCTGGGTAGGGACTACATTAAGTGGGGAAAGGGAGTTGAGAAACAGCATGTATTTGTCCCTCTCTGCTTCCTGACTAAGGGTGCAGTATGACCTGCCTTGGAAGTTAATGCCACTGTGACTTCCACACTATGACGGCCTGGAACTCAGAACTGTAGCAGGAAACTAAGACTGCTCCCATATTAAATTATTAAATTTTGTGTGTGTGTGTGTGTGTGTGTGTGTGTGTGTGTGTGTGTGTGTGTGTGTGTGTGTCCTTATCTCAATGTGTGCTTCTAAAGAAGCATGGAATCTAAAACCCAAGAAGAAGAAAATCACTCTCTATTTCTGTAACTGCTATCTGAAGGGATGAGTCAACAAAGGAAAGCAGTATTAGCAATCCAGGTGATTTTGTTTTCAAGATCACAAATATTTTCACACCACATGACAGTTGCTATGCATCTCAAAATATTTTCACATTTTACTTAGAAATTGTTAGTGATGGGAACCACTGCTAACCTGCACATGGCTATAATCTTCCTATCTGCCATGTGGTACAGTTTTCCTATTATGTTCTCACAACTCTAAAGCAATTACCTCTGTGCCAAGCAGTTACAGGACCACAAAACAGTAAAGCTGGACTGTCTGCAACTAGAGACTGACTCAGAAAATCATGAGTAAATTCAGTGATCTTAGAAAGCCCAAGCTTTTGCTGAAAAGATACAAATATTTGAATTCCATGTAACACAATTAAATGCAATTTGATTTGTCAATATTTAAATGTTATTGAATGCATTCATTTAAAAGCATGTGTACTACCACAAATATACTTTTAGTATTTTGAAGCTGTGTTTTAATGGCTTATTTCCTTTGTAATGTTACACATTCTATGTTATAGTTTTAGAACTCGTCATACAGTGAAAGCTAAAAGCTCACTTCAAGGCCAGGCAGTGGTGGTACATGCCTTTAATCCCAGCACTCAGGAGGCAGAGGCAGAGGCAGAGGCAGGTGAGTTCGAGGCCAGCCTGGTCTACAAGAGCTAGTTCCAGGACAGGCTCCAAAGCTATACAGAGAAACCCTGTCTTGAAAAACAAACAAACAAAAAACAACCTTCTAATCTAACTCCTGAGTATATACCCAAAGGGATCTAAATCAGCATACAACAGAGTCACCTGTATACCCAAGTTTACTGCAACCTTGTTCAGAATGACCAAGGTCTGGAAGTTGCTTAGATGAATGGATAAAGAAAATGTGATACATATACAAAATGGAGGGTTTGTTTGTTTTGTTGTCAGTAAATTTTTATTGGGGGGTAGCATTGCTTGAGACAGTGTCTCACTATATAACTACAGCTCGTCTTGAACTCAGGATCCTCCTGCCTCCACCTCAGCCTCCCAAGTGCTAGGATTATGAAAATGTACCAGCATAACCTGCCATGAAGGAGTTAGCTTTGTTTTAATATTTTTTAATGTGCATATATGTGTGCCGGCATAAGTTTATGTGTACCAACTGTATGCAGGAGCCCACAGAGATCAGAAGTAGTCAATAGATACCCTGGTACTGGAGTTACAAGCAGTTGTAAGCCACCATGTGGGTACAGGGAACCAAAGCCAGGTTCTCGCAACAGCAATACGTGCTTTATCCTCTGAGCCATCTCCCCAATCCCTATGATAGAGCTTTAGTCCACCACTAAAAATTAAATAAAACTCTATGTGATTTGCAGGAAAATGGATGAAGTGTAAATCCTCTCATGCTAAGGCGAGTTGTTGTCTGGCATTATGTGAACGTATCTACTGTATGACCAGTTGCCAAAGAAAAAGAAATGCCAAGAAGTCCCTAAGGCTCAGAACTTACAGTGATCTGTGAAATATACTTGAGAATCAGGCCACAGTGCATTTCTGCCTATGGAGTACTTACAGTCTTTTTCTCTCCATAAGAATAAATGTACAAGTTTTTTCTTCACTTTATCAAATGTCAGAAAATTTTTTGGGTGGGGGGGCAGTTGAGACAGGGTTTCTCTGTGTAGCCCTGGCTGTCCTAAAACTTGCTCTGGAGACCAGGCTGGCCTCCAACTCACAGAGGTCCTCCTGCCTCTGCCTCCTGAGTGCTAGGATTAAAATAGTGTGCCACCACCGCCCAGCTTAAGTATGGATGTTAAGAGTAGAAACAGGAAAATAATTAATTCTAAAGTCTAGCATTCCGTTTTAAACCTGAGTTTAGACAGAAAACAATTTGAAGGTAGACCCTAGAAGGTTTAAACAGAACTTTAGAGTTTGGAGAAACATCTGTAAAGAAGCCACAGAGTCTGATTGCTACTCTTTCTAAGGCAGGTAGATATGAACCCTCCCAGTAGACCTGGACATCCCAATGGGCTACTAGGGGTAAAAGTTCACTTGAGACCACTCAGTGAATCAAGAGCCCCTGAATTTCCAAATTCTGACAGAACCTACATGATAATGGCTAATTGTACAAATCTCTCTCAACAAAGTCCAAAAGCCAAACTTGGAAACTTAAAAGTCTGATAACAACAGTTTGGGCAAGGAACAAAAGGAAAAGTTGGTGAGAACATTAATTGGGAACAGCAGCTTTAGAGAAGTAATTGGCACTGTCTATGAAGGCTAAAGATTCAAGTAACTGAGGACCCAACAAATTCTACTCCTGCCTAACATGCATATGCAAGACCCTCTCTGCAGCATTACTAAACCACACATCAGAAACAGCATGGCAGGTCAGTGGAAAAAGAGCGAAGGAATCATTCAGTAAGTAGTGTTCAACAACGTCCAGATGGATTAAGAACTTACTTGTGAAATTACAATTTTTAAGTTGTAGAATAAAATAATGGATTACTCAACCCACAGTCTGTAAGCCACTCTAATAAACCCCCTCTACATTATTTTTCAGTCAGTTCTGTTCCTCTAGAGAAGTCTGTCTAGTACATATAGCAACATACTAGGGAGGGAGGGAGGGAGGGGAGGAGAGGGAGGGAGGGGAGGAGAGGGAGGGAGGGAGGGGGAGGGGAGGGAGGGAGGAAGGAAGGAAGGAAGGAAGGAAGGAAGGAAGGAAGGAAGGAAGGAAGGAAGGAAGGAAGAAGGAAGGAAATGAGAACAGGGGAGGAAGGGAGTGGAAAGAATTAGGCAGGGACATGTCACTATGAATTCAGCAGCACAGCCTGCTTTTATTTTGCAGACAGGGTCTTACCTGCAGCTCTGTCTGGTCTCCACCTGCCTCTGCCTCCCAAATACTAGGGCTAAGGCGCTCTCCACCATCTTACATACTCCTGATCCTCCTGTTCTACCTCTCAAGAGCTGGGATTACAGAAGTGTCCATCTTGTCCAGCTCAATTCCACTTTTTAAATAGAATTACATGCTATTTTTAAATAGAAACTAGTTTTAGGTTGAACCATGCTACAGTGGAAAAAGAGCGAAGGAATCATTCGGTAAGTAGTGTTCAACAACATCCAGATGGATTAAGGACTTACTTGTGAAATTACACCTAAGAGTTTATCAGTAGCACAACTGGACTCACAAGGTTTGTGGTGTTGTTTTTTTCAAAACAGGGTCTCACTATGCAGCCCTGGCTTTCCTGGAACTCACTATGTAGACAACAGTGGCCTCAGTTCACAGAGATCTACCTACTTAGACCTCACAAATGCTAGGATTAAAGGTGAGCGCCAATACTTCTCACTTTGAGCTCACTGGGTTTAAAAAGATAAGGACACCAAATTGAGTGAGTATGAAATAGTATGTAACTCTGGGAAGAGTTGAAGATCATCAAATACCATAAATGAAATTCTCAAAACTTAATTTTAAAAAATGTAAATGCATGGATAGCAAGACTCCCAGGGGGTAGGGCCTGATGACTTGAGTTTGATCCCCAGAACCCACACATACAAGGAGAGAACTGATTCTTGTAAGGTGACTTCTATACATTATCCATTCTTCATTCATTCTTTCACTTTCACACACACATACAAATAATAATAAATGTAAAAAACACTTTAGTACAATTGCACTAAGGTAAAATGGAAACAATAATAGCCATTATTTCCCAAATGCATACTACCTGTAGAGATCATACCAGATCTTTTAAAAACATTTTTTTTTCATTTTACAGAGCTGAGAATTGAGCTAAGGAATTCACCAATGGTAACCACTGCTCCCCATCACAAAGCTATATCCCCAGACTCACAAACATTTTCACTGTACCTCAAGCAAGCTATGCAGGAGAATTATCTCAGTTTATGAAAGACAGAACTGGAAATGAACAGAAGGGTTTTTCAGCTGTTTTGTCTGAATCTTTTTTTTTTTTTTTTTTTTGCCTTGCTCCCTTACCTTTCCAGCAGTAGCAAAATATTCACCGTCAGGAGACCATTCCATCAGATGTACAGATACTGAGGTTCTGAGAACAAACAAAACCAGCATGTTCAGAACACAATACATTCTATGTATAAATGGTCAAATATCAGTATCACAATTATGCTAAAAAGGAGTGCTTCTGTCCCCATAACAATACAAAGTATTTCACCTTCCTAAAAACATAAATAAAACTAATCCAAAGTACACTTTGAAAAATGAAGACATTGCTACATCCATGTCAATCTAACAGCTTATCACCTTCCCTGGGTAAGTAGTAGATCTCTCTGCATAACCATGTTAACATACTAGGACAGTCATCATTCCACTCCAGAAGGTGGCTAGAAGACTCCATATCTTCCCATCACCACCATATTTCAACTCACTAATGAGCAATTCCTATGTGTCACCTCAAGTATTAAACTATAAATATGAAAATGTTTTACTTAGAGGGAACAATTAACTAAAGCTCAGATTAAAGAATGATATTATAATGAGTTTTGGTTTTAAAAAAGTCTACATTTTAGATTTCTAAAATATAACACCATCAAAAAATAAAGACCTCCGTAAGAAGGAACATAATTTAGGAAGCATTTTTAGTGAATGAGTATTACAACAGACTTAGACACTAACTTGCACTGCCAGATGCACTTCCAATCATTTAAAACAGGAGGGATTTTATTATCAACTTCTTCCTCCTCTTCTAGAATATCACTTCCTGGAGGAGCCCATAACTGAATAGCATCAGTTGCTGTCAACAATCTGTTATCTGAAAATTTAAAAATGTTCTGATGAGTAATCAAGGAATACCTACAGAAAAAAATGCACATACAGTTCTGTTAAGTTTGTAAACTTAAGTGAAAATACATAATACCTATCTACAAAAAACACACGGGGTCAGTTCAAAAGAAATCTCCTAAGAGGAAAAGGAGAAAAAATAACCTAAACAAGAATTATTAGGGAATACTTGAAAAACAAAAAAACAAAAACAAACACTGCAAAGGGCTTCACCTAGAAAACAAGCATTAGAACAGCCAAAGTGGAATAGCACATCTCAGACACCCTCTACAGTGGAATAATCCCAAGATATGAGACACAACTAAATATAAATGTTTCTACATGGACTATAAAATAACCCTCATTAATTGTGAATAGAAGAGGAGATAATAGCTATTCATCATTACAGGTTTCTAATCTTTGCAAATTAAAGACAGTAATTTCCTGAAATACACAGTAACAAAATAAGGTAGAGGATGCTTCCATCCCTGTTTTATTTATGATTTTGAACATAAAATAAGAGTAAAGCATAGCACATGTAACCTAAAAAACAAAAAACAAAAAAAAAAAAACCAAAACACTAAATCACTGGTTCTTGAAATACAACAATAAAAGACAAAAGCTAAGAAGAGGGAAGAACATTAAGCTTGGTGTGAAATAATGTATACCAAGAAGAAAAAGGTATATTCACTCATCAGCAAAAATATAACATTTAACTTTTTATCATCAAAGATTATCACATTCTAATTATACATTCAAATCAAATGCTTCGTTTTAATAATTTCTAAGGATAACTGTTAAATACCTTGAGGATCCCATGCTAAGTTGTATGTCACAGAACTCAAAAAAAACTGCCCAGTTTTAAGCCACTGGCACTTGAGTTGCTGAAACATGTAGAGAGAAAGAAAAAAAATGTTTTTAAAATACTCCCAAACTCCACCATTTTATCATTTTCTTCAACTTAAAAGAAACTTAAGTAGTATTTCACAACTATTTTAAAAATAACTTCCAATAGTTCCAATTACAGGTGGTGCGCCATACTGAGCTGCTTGGCATGCCCAACTAAACATGTTCTCTCAAGCTTCCTTCTGTCTACTAACACATTTTCAGAACATGGGACATCCTTCCCTTCACTTCTCCATCTGAAAATCCCTATGCTACATGATGATTTACCTAAACCATCACATCTGTGAACTCTGATATCCTACCAGAATCCAGAAAACTTTTCCACTCTCATTACAACACTGACTACGTACAATTACTGTTCATGTGTCTGACTTTCCTATCAGACAGCAACACGTTAAGGGAAGGAAGGATGTCATAATATCTTTGGGTATTTGTAACTGTTGTTGACATTTTGTGCTTGCCTAGTTTTTGTTCTTTTTTTTAACAGGTTCTGCTCTCAAGTAGTTCTGGCTGGTCTGGAACTTACTATATAGCAAAGGACAATGGCCTGGAACTCCTGACTGTTCTGCTTCCACCTCCCAAGTACTGAGATTAGGGGCAACTACTCCCACGGCCAGTATATATGGTTGTTGTTAGGAATGGGGTTGGGAAGGATCTGATAAAGAGTCTTTAGTTTTGTTTTTTGTCTTTTTGCCTTGTCTGTGGGTTTCTTTGAGATGGGATCTAGCCATATAACCTAGCCCTGTCTGTGGTGATTCTCCTGCTTCTGCCTCCAGGCTAGAGTTACTGCTCTAGTCTTTTACCTTCAACACATGCAGTATCTATTATAAAGACACTAAAATTCTTTTTATTAGAGCTGGAGATGACTTAGCAGTTATGAGCACTTGCTGCTCTCCAAGAGGACCTAAGTCCTGTTCTTAACAGTCTTCAGGAGCCTCACAACCACCTGTAACTTCAGCTACAAAGGTTCTCACACTTTATTCTGGCCTCCATGGGTCCCTGCACATACACGGCACACATGTGGCACTCATGTGGCACACACATAGCACAGACACAGAATAAAAATAAATCTTCTTTGAAATTTTTATTAATGCACAGAAATGGACTCACTTTCTAAAATAAAACTAGATAAAGCTCCCAAGAAAATGACAAATTAAAATAGAATGTAATTCATAAACATGATTTAAATAATTGCTGATTCTTTCATTCTACAAGGTGATTAAAAGTTTAAAAGTTAAAAGCTTTTGGCATGGAATATAGTATTCTAAATAAATAAAACTACATATTACTTTGTTGTATATAAGTGGAAAATGCCAATATGAAACAATACAATATAGTCATGTCATGCATGTGACATGCAGATGTCAGAGGAGGGGTCAGATACTCTGGAACTGAAGTTACAGAAAGTTATGAGCCACCATGTGGGTGCTGGGCACTGAACACAGGTCCTCTTCAAGGCAGTTAGTACTCTTAACCTATTAGCCATCTCTCTCTAAGCCTCTGAATCTGGGTTTTCTTTACTGTGTTCTAGTGGAATCTTTATTTGGGGGATGAGAGGAATCAAATCCAGGGCCTCATGCATGCTAAGCAAGACATCAGCCACTGATCTAGGTAACTCTTAGCCACTGTGTAATTTAGTATCTAGTTTATGGTAAACAATGATATTTTAATTTAAAAATATAAAAGAAATCATGTATATAGATTTCAATCAAAACTGTTTTGGTTGGGAGCCATCCTGAAATAGATGAGATGTCCTGGGTAAACTGGGGCAGGGGGAGGGGGAGGGGATGGAGTGATGAGAACATGAGGGATCAGGATGGTCAAGTTGGGGGCCGGATGGAGGGGGAAGAGTAATGAAAGAGAGATAGGGTTAGGAAGAAACCTGGTGCCAGGGAAACTCCTAGGATCCCACAAGGATGACCCCAGCTAAGATGCCTAGCAATAGTGGGGCCGGGGGGACCTAAACTAGCCTTCCCCTGTAATCAGATTTGTGACTACCCTAATTGTCATCGTAGAGTGTTCATCCAGTACCTGATGAAAGCAGATGCAGAGACCCACAGTCAAGCACTGGGCCAAGCTCTGGGAGTCCAGTTCAAGAGAGGGTGATTTTATGAGTAAGGCATGGGGAAGTTCAAAATCATGACGGGAAAACATAGAGACAGCTGACCTGAGCTTGTGGGAGCTCACGGACTCTGTAAGGACAGCTAGGGAGCTGGCTTAGGGCTGACCCTCTGTATCTCGGTGCCAGTTGTGTAGCTTGGTGTTCTATGGGGGCCCTAGCAGGGGTACCAGGACCTGTCCCTAATACATGAACTGCCTCTTTGGAACCTTTTCCCTATAATGGAATACTTTGTTCAGCCTTAATGCAGGGGAGAGGAGATTGGTCCTGCCTCAATTTGATATATTCCATGCTTTGTTGATTCCCATGGGAAGCCTTACCCCATCTGAATGGAGATGGAGGAGAAGTGGAAGGGGGCAGGGTAGAAGGAAGGTAGGGGGAAAGAACAGGAGGAAAGGAGGGGGAACTGTGGTTGGTATGTAAAATAAGAAGGAAGGAAAGAAGGGAAGGAAGGAGGGAGGGAAGGAGAGAGGGAGGGAGAGAGGGAGGGAAGGAGAGAGAGAAGGAGGAAGGGAGGGAGGGAAGGAAAGAGAGAGAGAGAGAGAAAGAAAGGAAGGAAGGAAGGAAGGAAGGAAGGAAGGAAGGAAGGAAGGAAGGAAGGAAGGAAGGAAAGAACTGGTTTGGGGCAAAATGGCTCACATGTGTAGTGCCAGCTACAGGCTGAGTCTGAGACTAAGGGAGGAGGATGGTTTGAACACAGGCATCTAAAGCCAGCCTAGGCAACTTAGCAAGACCTCATCTCAGAATTTAAGTAATTAAATAAAACAAAACCCTTAAATTTCTTATAGGGCCAGTGATGTAGCTCAGTTGGTAGAGTGCTTGCCCAGTACCCACAAAGCCCTAGGTTATCCCCAATACAGCACAAATTAAGAGTGCTGGTTCATGCCTATTATACAAGCATTTGGGTGTAGAAGGAGGATCTTAAGTTCAAGATCATCATCTGATCAACAGTGAATTCAAGGCCAACCTAGAATACATGAAATCCTATTTCAAAAAAGACATATACTTTTGACATTGATATCTAGTATCACAACATTGATTGTTTTAAGTAATGGTAGATTTCTAAAGCATATGGGAACTTAACTTGAATTTTTTTAATCTTGTGTGTTATTCATGTATGATGCATGTGTGCATATATATGTGCATATTCCTGTGAGTGTAGATGCACACATGCCAAAGCACACATGCCAAACATCAGAGGACAACCCTGAGTATCCAATTCTCTCTTCTACCTGATTCAGACAGGGTTTCTTTGTTATCTGCCACCAAGTATACCAGTCAAACTGTTCCCAATTCTCCTGTCTCCACCTCACATCTGACAACTGCTCCCAGCTTTGTGTGAGTTCAGGATATTCAAACTCGGGTCCTCACATCTGCACAACATCTGAGCCTTCTTCTCCAGCCCAGATGTAAAATTTTAAGTGGTTGATGATTCTAACCATATAGTATTTTCTTAATACCAAACAGTATAAAATATTGCATTTAGTATGTATGTGAATGGTTCTCAATGTGATATGCTAGATCACTTAGCTGGTTAGTAAGCTTACCTAAGTGCCTAACTCCACTAAACAAATGTGGGGGGTAGAGGGTCCAGAATACAATGGATACTATTCCAGGTAATTGGGATACAACGATAAAAAGAATCAAGCTGCTTACTTGTAAAGGGAATTTATGTTCTAAACTGTAAGTAATAAACAAGTGCTATGGAAAAAAATTTAAAATAGATAAACTCCAAGGGACAGTGGCTCACACCTATAATCTCATCACTGAGAAGGCTGAGTCAAGAAGAGAAGGAATAATAAAAGGAGAATTTGCAATTTGTAGTACAGACAGACCTTGCTGAGAAGGTATAATTACACAGAGATCTAGAGCCTGTGGAAGCCGGCCCTGGAGCTGAACAAAGAAGGCATCCACAGAGCAGCCAGTGCTTGGGTCCTAGAGGGCAGATGACTGTAAAACAGCAGAAGTGTGGTTGGAATGGGGGATGAATTCTGAAGGGGAATAGTGTGGTGCTGGGAAGGAGAGGGGAGGTTATAATCTATGTACAGGCTTACAAGAAATGAGGCACCCTTACATAATCTTAGAAAGACAAGCAGCATACCCTCTGTACTGAGAAGAAAGAAGGAACAGGACATTAGCATAGGGAACTAGTGCCTGAGACTAGTCACCCAAGCAAAAGGAAGAGCAGTTCAGACTAGGGTAGATCTCAACACAACAAATGGCAGCTAGCAATATTCTAGAAACTTAGGTTTCTAAAAGGCCTTTACTAAACTTCACAGTTATTCCTACCCACTATTTGTACTGCTTCCTAAGGAACTCTCTGCTGCTACTGTAAGTAGATTCTAAGGAAACAAGGAGAAAAAACTAGATTCAAAAGTTAACCAGTCAATTAAAACTAAAAAAGAAAAAAAGAAAAAAAAAGTTAACCAGATTCTTAAAATAGTCTACTATCAATTAATACTTACACTGTTTCTCTTATGAGAATTTATACCCAGGGGCTCAAAAATACAAACAGCATTCCCATATGAAGCTGCAACCTAAAAAAGAATGAACACAATGTTAGGATTTAGGAAAGGGTGAAATACAGAAAACCTTCTTTGCACAGTAATGTATAAACTAATTTCATACAATCCAATTCCAATAAAGCTCCATGGTTTACATCTACAAATAAGCCTGGCAGTAGATTTAACAATCTCTGTTAACCAAAAAAAAAAAAATTCAGTAGCTTTAGAATTAAAAAACCAACTTTTTCTTTTTTTCTTTGAGACAGGGTCTCAGGTAGTCCAGGCTAGCCTCAAACTTGCTACGTAGTTAAGGCTGGCCAGGAACTCCTGCTCTTCCTGCCTCTAATCCTGTTGGGATTACAAGCATGCACCACAAAGTCTATCTTAGAAATGATATTTTCTATGAGAGTCTGTTTTGGACCAGCGAGATAATCAAGTAAAGGTACTTGCCATGAAGCCTGAAAACCTGAGTCCACTTCTCCAGAACACACACAGCAGAAGAGAACTGACTCCTGCAAGCTGTCCTCTGATCTACACACACACACACACACACACACACACACACACACACACACACACGAGTGAGCACACTAAATCACTAAATTAAAAAAATGTAATTTTAAATTTTTTAATGTTTTTAATATAAGAAGAACTTCAGTGACAAAAATAATTTCAGCAGTACATCTCATTATGAGCAATGTTTATAATCCAGTGAAAATACAAAAATCATCAGTTTTTAAAACCCATCAAATGATAACAGGTTTTAAGTCTATGTCACAAAAATAGCTTTAACTATATCACCAAACAGAAAACACCAATTAAGAAATCACCTCAAAAAGGGAACAAAAACAATGAGGGGAAATCACTGAACTACCACAGCACCTGGATGGAGAAGCCAAGCGAGTGTCTGCACTCAAGGTGTCTCTCAGTTCCTAGAGGATACCAGTACCCATCTTCCTTTTTTTTTTTTTTTTTTTTTTTTTGGTTTTTGGTTTTTGGTTTTTGGTTTTTCGAGACAGGGTTCTGCTGTGTAGCCCTGACTGTCCTGGAACTCACTTTGTAGACCAGGCTGGTCTGTAACACAAGAGATCCTCCTGCCTCTGCTTCCCAAGTGCTGGGTTTAAAGGTGTGCACCACCCCGCCTGGCCAGAGCCCATTTTCTAACAAGTCCTGGAAGTAGTTCCCAATTCATTATCCTCTTGACAAGGAGAGAATCAGCATCAGGACACAGACCAAAGCCATCCCTCCTCAAACCACAGACCCTGTTCTGTCACCAGATGAAGTTAGAAACACTCTCTGAAGACCTGCCAAAAAGCCTGTGATTTTAAGGGCATGTCCATGGCAAAAAAATATGGGTGATGATAGATAGATAGATAGATAGATAGATAGATAGATAGATAGATAGATAGATAGACAGACAGATGATAGGTAGGTAGATAGATTATAGATAATAAATAGACAAACAGATAATAGATAGGTAGACAGATGATAGACAGACACAGACAGCAGACAGACAGACAGAAGACAGGGGTTTTTTCCCCTTTTAAAGCTGCTACCGAACTATCTAACATGCCTTCGAAGAAAAAGTTTTTAATCCACAGTAGGTCAGGGAAGCTACTTCAAATGCCTTGTTAACACAAAGTCACAAATGTTGACAGTTACCATCACAGGGTTGAAGAACATGGCAATAAACATGGCAATAAAGACAACTTTACTGTCTTTACCCAGGTAAAGGAGCACAGAAATAGCCTATGTGCTTCCCACAGCTATGAACATAATCATCTACATATTTTAACAATCTTTTTGTTTGTGAGATAAAGTCTTATGGTATAGCCCAAGCTGGCCTTACATTACTAGCAATTCTCTCATCTCAGCCAGCTTTATTGTACATATATTTTAAAATCCTTACTCCCACAAAATTTATTAATTTTGATTATTATGAACATTTAAGTAATTTATTAAAATTGATCTCTGGCAATTATCATTCAACCCTAGGCAAGCTTAAAGTTACCTTGATTGGCCTAGAGAGAAAAGTGACCAAAAAAAAAATGATAAAAGGAAGATGGTGCTCTCTAAAGATAAATGAAAGCAAATTACATGGGAAATACTGCAAAGAAAGTCAAAAAAGCAAGAAGCAAATACCAGAGACCACCAGAAAATATAGTATTTCAAGAGTATTACTACCAAGTAATGGTACTTTACATAACTATTAAACCTGATACAAACAGCTGACTGAAGCAGGAGAAATTGGATAATAAAGTAATCATTATTTATATTTGGCATAAATTTGCATGATTACTATATATTACCCTGGAGACCCTGATTTAACATAGCCTCAATAGAATGTTATTCAGTAGAGAACAACTTCTAGAAAGCCAGGAATGTTTTAAATTACTGTAATTACCTACCACAGTTTCAAAACTTCCTTTTTATAATCTTGTAGTGACATACACTGTCATATAATATTGCTCTTATTATGAATTCATAAGATATATATATATATATACATATATATACATATCAAAACACTACATTTACATTAGTATTCACTGAAAACTGAGAAAGGAAAAAAGAAAATCTGAGAAAGAAGTCCACAAGATACAGTTTTACTATTTCAAACTAAAGCCTCTGTTCCAAAGTTTGAATAAATCCTTAAATATTCATTCAACAAACTTTCACTAAACTAACAATCACAAAGCATCTATGTGACACGTATTATATTAGACACAATTCACTAAACTCTTGATAAACATTTACTGTTACTGCAGATGCAAGGCACAGGCTTGCTGCTGCAGCTCTTGGCAGATGCTGAAACAGACAGGTTCACTGTGTCCAAGAGTGGAGACGAGTCTGCACACCATAGTGAGACTTCATCTCAAAAACAAAGAATAATGCTGCTATTGGAATTTGGGAGAAATTGATTCCTCCTCTCTTACCGGCTTAAGGTTATGAATTTTCAGTCACAGAACACCAATATACCTAAGACTGTGAGACCTACAGTCTTTCAACATAGTGTACATGCTGGTAGTACAATGATTCCATGATCAGCTTTATAACACTTCACAATTCATATACAGATACTCAGAAAGAATTAAATACATTTAAATGACATTTAATAAAGTTAATAAAATTTCTTACTCTTCCATGTTGGTTAGAGCACTCCACACAACTGACTTGGATGTTGCCATGTTTAGCACCAGGGATGATCTGCACACATTCAAAGTCGCTCGCCAGTATAACAATATCACAGCCTGATCCATATGCCTAAAAAGGAAAAGGTTTGCAGTATGTAAGTGATATAATTTTAAATTATTATTACATATTGCTTTATCTTGGAGTCTTTAGTAATATAAAGGCATATCTTGACATATCTTACAAAAGAATTAATATACAAAGACTAAAAATCATATAAAAATACATAAATCAAAGGCATTCCATGCATTATCACTCCAAATCTGCTTTCAGCAGGCAAAAGTTGTTCCAGTTTTTGTACACTACCACTTCAAGAAGCTGAAAATCACTGAGAGTTTTTCTCTGGAGCTCACCTCTGAAAGCCCTAAATAATAAAACCCCCACCTGAAAATAATAAGTCACTGAAAACAGCAATGTATTCTCAAGATTCAAACCAGGCTTCAGAAAACTCAAGAGAGCCACCAGACATACACTTTGCAGCACAAGCTATACAACTTAAAGATCTGTTAAAGCAATATGAAGATCCAAGGCAGGATACCACACACTAACACATGACTAGATTAATTGCCCACCAAAAAAAGGGGGGGGGCTAACTGGCATGACAGAGAGATCTACATGACAGAGGCAAAAGGCAAAGGATAGACTCAATAAAGATATCATATCCTCTTTAATCCCAACCAAAAAAAAAAAAAAACAAACAAACTCAGGTCCTTATGATTCTTGCACTCTTTCCCTGAGTTACAAGTCAAATAAATACAAACTATTACAGACAGGATTGTGCTCAAGGGGGAACTTCAAACATGGCTCCTATTCAAAACAGATCCAACAGGAACCTGGGAGAGACCCAAGGACAGGCACAAAAGGTGTGTTCTTTCTGCATGAGAAAGAAAGGGAGAGAAGAGGAGAAAAGAGAAAGAATTTTTTCTGAACAAATATTAGTACAGGTGCTTCTATAACATGTTCCGTTGCTGACAAACACTACGCAGTGCTCTCACTGCTCAGTCACTGAGAGACATTTAATTCCCCATTTTTTCCAAGGGATATCACCACACTCCTTAGCTGGAGGGAAGCTTAGTTTTCTAATTCTGCAATGGTTCCCAAACCTGGATGCATTGAAATTACTTAAGAAATTTGTTTAAAAATACATCCCAAGCTTATTAAATCAGAAGTCTCATGTCTGAAAGAACATGGGCTGCTACAGGAGATCACTTCAAATTCAAGGCCTGCATGAACACAGTGAGATCCAAATCAGAATCGTGGGGTGAGGATACTGATGAGATTGCTCAATAGATGCAAGAGCTTGCCTCATGAGCATGAAGAGTTGATTCCCAGACTCACATTTAACACAGCAAAAACCCTATGTTTACTTAGTGCTGCCTGTCTGCTGGAGTGTGAGCAGCCTCTCAAGGACACAGCCTTGAGAGAACTGTCTTACTCTCTCCCAGCAGCCATCTAGTACCATGGTACTGCATCATGCTCTAGGATTTTCTAGCCTCTAGAACTATAAATCAAATGAAATTATTTCCAAATTCAAAAATAACAACAACCAACTAGACTGTCAAAAGAACTTGTAATCTCAACCTTAGTAGAGACAGGCAACCTAACAATTTCTGGTTCCAAAAATCTAAGTACCAGGAAAATTGATCAAAGAATGTGGAGTTGAGAAAAGTAACACAGCCTTGCTACTCAATTTATTTCCAGCTAGCAACACAATGGATGTAGAAAACATACCAGAAGGCAATCTCCCAAAGTCTTCCTTAGTAGCCCACCACTTAGTGACCTGAGAACCGCACCTTCACTACCTTCACAGGCTGCTGCTGTGATGAAACTGAGGCCCGGAGAACATCAGTCATTGGCCCAAGTATACAGAGTGACGGTTATCAGCTTCATAAAAAGTTCCTGTTCCAGGGATGGCGAAATGGCTTGGCTAAGAGCGCTGGCTGCTCTTAACAAGGACCTGGGCTCAGTTCCCAGCATCCACTTGGCAGCTTAGAGCCAACTCTAACACTAATTTCTTTATTTTTTTATTTTTTTTTATTTTTTATTTTTTGGTTTTTTGAGACAGGGTTTCTCTGTGTAGCTTTGGAACCTATCCTGGCACTCGCTCTGGAGACCAGACTGGCCTCGAACTCACAGAGATCTGCCTGCCTCTGCCTCCCGAGTGCTGGAATTAAAGGTGTGCGCCACCAACGCCCAGCTCCAGTTTCAGAGTATGTGAATGCCCTCTTCTGGCCTCCATAGGCCCTGCACACACATGGTGTACAGACATGCATGAAGGTGAAACACCCATCCACATAAAAAAAGTTCTTACTCTAAGCTGGGCATTGTGGCACACACGTGAAATCCCTACAGTCAGTCAGGAAGATCAGGAGTTCAAAGTCATACACAGCCACATACAAAGTTCAAAGCTTGAGCTACATTTGAAACCTTACCTCAAAAGCCAAAATGGAAAAAAAAATTCCTGCTCTGTCTACTGTATTATTATGTCTTATTGACATAATAATAATAATAAATATTATATATTATTATATTATTATTATTACGACACTGAAATGTACTATTGGTCCTAGAAGGGCCACATTCATCTGTGTAATCCTAATACATCTACCACACCACCTGACAAGAAAAAGTATACACACACACGTGTATATACACACACACAACACCACAGTATGTACTCACTTACAAGTAGGTATTAGCTGTAAAGTAAAGGATAATCATGCTACAACCCAGATCCAGAGAGGCAGAGTAACAAGAAAGGCTCAACAGGAGACACCTGAATCTCCCTGAGAAGAGAGAATAGGTTTGGTAGGTGGACTGGGGGCAAGTGAGGATAGGAAGGGGAGGATCCAGTGGGGGTAAGATGGAGGGAGAGAGCCCTGGGAGAGACAACTGGAATTGTGGGCATCTCAGGGGCAATGCCAAAACCTAATGCAATGAAACTCTTGTGAATCTATGAGGGTGACCCTAGCTCAGACTTCTAGTAAGGTGGAGATACAGAGCCTGAACTGAACATCTCCTATGACCAGGAAAGACTTACAGTGGAGGGATTGGGACATCAACCCAGCCACATAACCTTCAACCTACAATTTGTCCTACCTACAGGATGCACTGTGGTCAAGAGTATAACAGAAATTGTGGGAGTGGCCAACCAATGACTGGTCTAGCTTGAGACCTATGCCATAAAAGGGAGTCTATCCCTGACATTGTCTGGAGGGCCAGGAACCAAAGACCTAGGATAGCCCAGAGACCTAGAATAGAACCGAATACAACCAGAAAAAAAAAAAAGTCAATAAAATGATTCCTAATGATAGTCTGCTATACTCATAAACAGGAGCCTAGCATAATCATCATCAAAAAGGCTATCCAGCAACTCATAGGAGCAAATGTAGAGACCCCCCAGCCAAACATTAGGCAGAAGTTGGGGAATCCTGTGGTAGAGGGGGAGGAAGAATTGTAGGAGCCAGAGGGGTCAAAGACACCACAAGAAAACATACAGAATCAACTAACCAGGACTCACAGGGGCTCACAGAAACTGAACCGGCAATCAGGAAGCCTGTATGGTACTGACCTCGGCCCTTGGCTTACATGTTATAGTTGTATAGCTTGGTCTTCTTGTGGGACTCCTAACAGTGGGAGACCTTCTGCCTTTCCTTCTCACTGGGTTGTCTTGTCCAGACTTACTTAATATGAGTCTTATTGCAACTTGACATGTCATGTTTGGTTGCTATCTCTAGGGGGCCTGCCCTTTTCTGAAGTGGGGGAATAGGAAGAGAGGGATGAGAAACTGCAGTTGAAATGTAATATATGAGAGAAGAATAAATTTTAAAATTAAAAAAAAAACAGTTGAGATGGCTTCTACAAAATCTATAGTTACTAAGAAGATTTTAAATTTCAGAGATTTAAAAAGTGATTTTGCGCCGGGCGTTGGTGGCGCACGCCTTTAATCCCAGCACTCGGGAGGCAGAGGCAGGCGGATCTCTGTGAGTTCGAGACCAGCCTGGTCTCCAGAGCGAGTTCCAAAACTACACAGAGAAACCCTGTCTTGAAAAAAAACAAAAAAAAAGTGATTTTGCTCTGTTCTTCATTTTCATAACCCAGTTTTATCAGAGGAAGAATTTTTGGTACAGGAGAAAAATGAGTGTTCACTAAGCAAATGTTAGAATAACTCCAGGGAATATGGCCATGAGCCCCTTTGTGCTAGGTAAATGAAGCAGCTCTGATGTCCTGGGTATGCACTGATTCCCCACATGCAAAGGAGAGACTTGTTTTGCAGTCTTGCGAACTGACTAAAGCTACAGAACAAAATGACCCTCTCCTTTTACTTTAATAGAGTGTTTTCAACACTTGATAAAAGCATTAAATATCACCTATTAAATAGAGGCAAAAAGTTCTGTGATATAACATACTAAATTACCATGATAAAGATACCATTTCCTTCTTAAGTGAAGTTAAGGTCATCCAGAGCAAAGATGAAACATGTCTGATTATCCCAGCCTCTCTCACTTCAGTTTTAGATAACTGCACTGGCAATGTTATTTTCATAAAAAACTAATATTGTAATTCATATTGTTCCAATCTCTCACATTTCTTATACATTTCAAATAGTTAAATACAAATGTCAAGTAAATGCCAAGTACAGCAGTTCATGCTTGTCATCTCAGTACTTGAGAAACTAAGGCAGAAGGATTACTGTAAGTTCCAAGCCAGCCAGAGCCAAAGAGTAAGACCCTGTCTCAAAACACTAATAACAAAGTTAAATATAAAAATGAAAATGTTTAAAATTTTTACATGAATCTGACTTTCCCTAAGAAAATACAAAATATAAATAGAACTATGTTACTGGTAGGGACACAGTCTAGGAAACACCTCATTAGGTGATTTCATCAGGGTGTACTGTAGTCTGTAAACAAGCAAAGAACTAAAGATAAGAGGACCCTCAACGCTGTATAAATTACCTCCAGAAAAGTTCTGAGAAGCTAATGTTGACCTACAAATCTGTCTAACAGCCAAAAATCAAAGTATAAACTGACAAAATCTTCCCAAGAGGCAAGTGCAGTGCCACACTCTATGGTTCCAACTAATTAGGGCTGAGAAAGGAAATGACTTAAAACCCACAAGCCTGGCAACAATCTCAAAAAAAAAAAAAGGGGGGGGGCAGGTAATTAAGAAAGGAGGAAGGAAAACAACAATAAGGATGTCTGGAAAAGTCATAAGAAATCATACTATTAACTATCTACATAAAAACAAACCTACAATAAACATAACTCTATGTATAAATATACATACATAATTTAAATGAGCTTTCCTCATCTGGGCTGAAAATGCTCCTTTCTAGAGCTAATGACTATCTAACAAAAACCTAAATACACCAGATATGAAAAGCCTTCTTCTGAGTTTTTGGTCAGGGCTGTCCAAGAGATGCCCAAAACATACAGCCTATTGTTATTGCCTATGGTTCTCCCCCAGAGTGGAAGGTAAGTCCTTATTACTAAAGACACCCAAGTTTCAGAAACAGGACCCAGAGAGCCCGGAGCTGGAACTAACCTGCATGTCTTTTCCTGAGGAAAGAAACCAACAATCCTACCTACGTATGAACACCTATAACCCAAAACAGTGGTGCAGCATGGCATCATACCCTAAGGGTGCAGTAGTAGCATATACCACCTTGGCAGTGTCCAACAGCTCTACAATTGGACTTAAGGCCCACTCAACAAGAGAAAAACCATGCTTGGGACTGGAAACCGAGCTAATGAAAACTAGTGAAGTCACAGATCTTGAAGAAACTACAATGATTGCTTCCCTAAACCACAATGCTTGCTCTGTAACTAGACTACATTTGTCTTTATACTCAGAGGTAAGTGTAGTAGTCCTCAAACCCTAATCAAGGGAACATCTCTTTGCAACAGATGAAGACAATTACAGAAACCACACCCTATCAAAATGCAGAGTTGTGAATCCCAGTCCTAAATGATACATCTACAAAAGAGCTCCAGAATCTAAGGCTCTGGGAACACTACAGAAGAGAGGGAAAAAAAGACTTAAGAGCCAGAGAATCAGGGAGTTTGAGATTGTGTCTCTCCTAGTGTAAACAAACATACACTGAACAAGGACAATACACCAATAGACATGCCAAAGTGGTTGGAGGAAAGCCCATGAGGCCTCAACCCTATGCAAAGAATTACAGGCAACTAAGAAATGCTGAGTGGGAGAAACAGTATTTTTCTCTTGGCATTTCTTAGTTGCTTGTAGTGCTTACAAATGGCCATCCCTGAAGTCATATACATACAAGTAACATTATACAGACTGAGCAGGTTATATTTAGGAATCTACATGAATATACATCTATTCGTACAATGACAATTAATGAAAAAAGACCATGGATTTGATAAGAGCAAGGAACGGCTTATGGGAGGGTTTGGAGGGAGGAAAGGGAAAGGAGAAATGATGGCAGCTACAATCCACAGACCTACAGAGACTACAAAACGAGAGCTCGAAGAGGGATGCTCAGATCTCCCCAGGAAGGGAAAATAGAAGAGATTTCATGGATGGACTGGGGACAGATGGAGAAAGGAACATGAGGGATAAAGTTGTGGGAGGCATAGAGGGGGAGAGTACCAAAAGAGACAATTGCAAGTGGAATGGGGGGGAGGCAAGGGAAACTCTCAGGCCAGCTAAGACTCCTAGCAATAGTGGACAACAGCGGATATGTAGCCTGAACTGGCCATCTCCTGTGATCAGCTAAGACTTCCAGTGGAGGGACTGGTGACATGCAGTCTGTCCTGCCTATGGGATGTGCTGAGATATGAGTGACATAGAGATTGTGGGAGTGGCCAAACAATGACTGGTCCAGCCTGAGACCCAGGCCACAAGAGGGAGCTCACATTGGAGCACTAGGACACAGTCCCTAATACAGTCTTCCATGACCCTGAGACTAGCTAAGGAGATCAGGGCTTTTGGTGCATGCTTGTAATCCAAGCCCCAGCTGTCCTGGAACTCTCTCTGTAGACTAGGCTGGCCTCAAACTCACAGAGATCCGACCACCTCTGCCTCCCAAGTGCTAAAATTAAAGGTGTGAGTGTAAGACCCCTGGAAGCTCAGACCTCCAGGATCTCAGCCCAGGACCTCGGTCACCCCAATTACCGGGCGGAGTCGAAAGCTTGATGCAAACTACATGAGGCTTTATTATAGTTGTTTAATGAGCTAACCCCATGTTAGCTCGGGCCTTTCATCCACACGCCATGGCAGATGGCTAGGAAAAACAGCTCGAATCGTCTGCATAGAGATCTTATAGGGCAGCGTAAGGGGAGTATCTAGGGGTACACACAGGCTCAGGATTGGTGTGCCTCCAAGCTTGGAGGGCTTACCCTGTGTTGATTGGTCAACTGGTTGTTATGACCCATAGGCCCTCCCAGGGTGGTTGCTATGCTCTTCAAGTCATTGCTGTGCGCTTGTCCGTAAAGCACACCCAGAGCCGTAAAGCATAGCGCCACCAGCTAACTTCTGATTGGTTCCTTGCTACAAGGCAGGCACCTAACCTCCTAGTAACTAAGACAAGGTCAGACAAGCACATGTTCGGCTGTTATGGCTGCCGAAATGGGGAGCTGGTCCCTTCATGAGCTACCACCAACCAGCTTCTAATGGCTGCTTTTTTTAATCTTATTTTATGCACTTATTTTTATTTAGTATGTGTATACTACTGCCTGTATAAAGGTTAGAGAGTAACTAGTAGAAGTCAGTTCTCTCCTTTCATCATGGTTGTCCTGGAAACAAAACTCAGGTGGTGGGGCTTGGCATCAAACACCATGACCCACCACCTCCCAGCTAGAACCCCAGTTTTTATGTGAAAAAACTTTTCATATCATTTTGGAAATAACACTTCCATGGATGAAGATGGACTAGGAATTACAGGACAGAAAAACAATTACACTATGGTTATGGTTAAATAAAATAAATGCCACTGGGCAGTTGTAGGTGCATGCCTTTAATTCCAACACTTAGAAAGCAAAGGTTGGCCAGCCTGACCTACAGAATGAGTTCCAGGACAGCCAGGGATACACAGAGAAACCCTGCCTAGAAAAATTAATTAATTTAGAAAAGAAATAATGCTCTCCTATTCCGCCTTCCATGAAGTGGACTTGCGAACCAGTGAGACCCAGAAGAGGGGAGGTCACAGACAGCTCCTCCAAGGCTGTCATCATGCCACAAAATAAATATATTGAATTACACCATAAACACTATGGGTATCATTTGGATTACCATGAGAAAAAGAGAAAGTCAGGAGGCCCATGAACATTCAAAGAAGGAAAAAAAAAAAAAGATTGTCCTGAAGGCTAAGCTCTACCATAAACAGCGCCATGCTGAGAAAAATACAAATGAAAAAGACTATTAAGATGCATGAAAAGAGAAACACCAAACAAAAGAATGATGGGAAGACCCCACAAGGAGCAGTCCCTGCCTATCTGCTGGACAGAGAGGGACAGTCTAAAGCAAAAGTAATTTTCCACATGATTAAGCAGAAACGAAAAGAGAAGGCAGGAGAATGGGAAGCCCCTCAACCCAAAATTCGTGCGCAAATCAGAAGTATTGAAATTTATTCGAACAGGAAAAAGAAAAAAGAAGGCATGGAAGAGGATGGTTACTAAAGTCTGCTTTGTTGGTGATGGTTTTACAAGAAAACCGCCTAAATATGAAAGGTTCATTAGGCCAATGGGCCTGCGCTTCAGAAAAGCCCATGCCACAAATCCTGAGCTGAAAGCTACTTTTTGCCTGCCAATATTTGGTGTGAAAAAAGAACCCATCCTCCCCATTATATACAACGCAGGGTGTAATCACCAAAGGCACAGTTACTGAAGTCAATGTGAGCGAGTTGGGCCTTGTGACACAGGGAGGCAAGGTTATCTGGGAAAGTATGCCCAAGTTAACAACAATCCTGAAAATGATGGGTGCAAAAATGCAGGCTTGCTGGTTTCATAGTTACTTCTACTGAAGACTACACAGCCTTAGGAAAACACCATCACTGTGATCTTTCTGAATACTACCAAGCTGCCTTACCCATGTGCAGTCATTGAGGAGTATTAAATTATAAAAAAAAAAAAACTGCTCAGTTAGAGAGAGAGAGAGAGAGAGAGAGAGAGAGAGAGAGAGAGAGAATAGCAAAGGTACGAAAACACATAGGTGGAACCTGGAGAATGTGGGCTTCCAAGGTTCTCTCTCCTGGGAGTCATACGCAGCACACTTCTTCCTCCACAACATATGTGAGGTGTTTTTGCCAAGAAAAGTGCACTTATGAATAAAAGACTAGGGCTGTTGTTAAAGGGTACTTATAACAGTATTTTGTCCACGCACAAAAAATCCTAATAGTCATTATAGTCATAATAACCCCAGTATCCCAAAAGGGAAACAGAAGTTCATTTTCAATCATAGTGTTCTAACAATCTAGACATAGTGGTAGATAAGATTCAGAACTCTAGGCATTCAGGCTAAATCTATCAATAATAAGAATATTCCAGTATACAGATTCCCAGGAGCTAGTCAAGCCTAAGACTACCTATACCTTTTCCTGTGTATTGTGTCACTGGAATCCATGTATATTTCTTGAACCTTGAATAACTGTTGCCATCTGTGATTTTTATGTCAATATACCAGCTTGTAAAGAGTTTCTAAATATTAATCTAATTTTATTACACAATATCAAAATAGTATACTTTATAGCTCAGGCTTAGAGCACACACCTGTAATTCCATCACTAGGAAAGCAGAGGTGGGGAGATCATTCCAAGTTCCCCAACTTGATCTACATAGTGAGTTTCAGGCCAGCCAAAAATGCTAAATATTTCTATAATATCATTGATCACAAAAGAAAATTATTTATACTGAGAAGCTATGAAGTTCACTGAACAAGTCAAGTTTTCGAAATTTCTAATTCTAATTTGGTTTTTATCATTGCCAACAAATAATGCCAGATCTTTGAAGGAACATTTTTGTTTCATTCATTTTTGAGAAAATGACTGCCAAATATCTAATACTGCATAGCTTTGGTTTATCAGATGGTCTTTCAAATAAAAATGATGTTCTATGAAATGAAAGGTTTTAGCTGAGCTCCTAATTAAAACACTGGTCCATTCATCTAGACTACTGTCCTTAAGGACATATCTTATACACATATGCATATACACTTCTGTTACACATTTATAAAAGATGAGTTCTCAAAAAGCTTACCATGGTGATGCCCTTGATTAGCCTTGATGGTAAGCCCACTTTTCAGCCCATGTTACTTTTTATTCTCAGACAGAAGCTCACTAAGTTTCCAGGCTAGCTTTGAATTCACTGTGCAGCCTAGGCTGCCCTTAAACTTATGGGCCGTCCTGCCTCAGCCTCCCAAGTGGCTGAGATTACAGCTCTGTACAATCAGAATTTTGTTCTTGAACTACAGATACTAAATAAGCTACGTAAATCTGTAAACTAAGTATAAACCAAACTTTTCATGTATTGGTTTCTTTTGGTTTTGTTTTCATGGGAGGGGGGACAGTGCACATGCCTGTTGCCACCCACTTGCCAAATAACTCAGATTTCCTGAGATTTTCCTAAAGTCATAGGAGAAAGACATCACTATGATTTAGTGTAATTAATTATTATTATGTCTGAGGAGAATCAATATTTAGAGGATGTGAAGAAAATGCACCTATTTGTAGGAGAACAGGAGAGGAGGAGGAGCAGGAAAAGGAGAAGGAACTGGAGGAGGAGGAGGAGGAGCAGAAAGAAGAGGAGGAGTTGAAGGAGGAGGAGCTGATGCTGTTTCTCCTCCCACTCCTCCTCCTGATCCTCCTGCTTCCACCCCACCTAAAATATTATCATTTGTTCTTTAAGTCATCCCATCAATTTACCACATCCAGTGAGTGCCAGATTCTATTCAGAAAGCCCCTTTGTACCACTGACATCTCTGTCAGGAGAAGGTTAACTGGCAGATGTATAAGACTGGGGACATTAAAAGAAACCTAAGCACTCATATTAGAAGGGGATCAGGAGTATCTACTTGTATACATGCATCAAGTCAACTCCTAGGATTACAATGAGCTATCTCTAAAAGAAAGAAAGAAAAAAATAACCACACAGCCTGTACAAGTTTGTCTGTTCTTTAGTAACAAGTTGTACCTGTTCCTTAGTAACAGGCTTGTAAGTTGACAGTATGAGTTCCAGATCAAAAATCTAATGCAAATTGGATTCCACAAACTCTAAAATTAAAAGCCTAAAATTTATACTAAAATATCTAACCTAGAAACTTGCTTTTAAAAAATAACTAGCCATGGGGCTGTAGATATGGCTCAGCCATTAAAAGCTCTGACTTCTCTTCTAGAAGACCCAGATTCAATTCCTTGCACCCACATGTCAGCTCACAACCATCTCCTAACACATGAAATACAATGGATCCAGCATCCTTGTCTAACCTCCTCGGGTACTAAGCATGCATGTGGTGCATACACATACATGCAGGCAAATACTCATACACATAAAATAATCTTTGAGTTAAAAAGTAATAATAGTGCTTTGATTTCTCTCATCTGAAGAAATTTAACTGCCCAAGCATGACTTATTTTTCCACTGGGTCCTGTGTTGTTAACCACATTCAGTACTCCTTTGGATGATTATATACCAAGACTCTGATTTGTTGTACACCAGTGGTTCTCAACCTTCCTTACGCACAACCCTTTAATACAGTTTCTCATGTTATGGTGAGTCCCCAGCCATAAAATTATTTGTGCTGCTACTTTGTAACTGTAATTTTGCTACTGTTAGGAATTATAATGGGAGTATCTGATATACAGGATATCTGATATCTGACCCCTGAAAAAGGGTTGTTCAACCCTCCAAGGGGTTGCAACCCACAGGTTGAGAACCATTGTCCTAAATTGTCCTAAGAATGGTTTGTGGCACACAGCTATAATCCCAGCATTTGGGAGGCTGAAATCAGAAAATTGTCCATTGAAGAGCATCCTGAGCAACACAGCAAGACGATGAAAAAAGGGAGTGCAGTGTAGTGAAATTGTTCAACAGATAAAGGCACCTACCACCATGTCTGATGACCTAAGTCCAATCCCTGGAACCCACATGGTAGAAGGGGATAACCAACTTCTACAACTTGTCCTCTGACAGCCACATGCATGCCATGGTACATACATGTAGACACATACACACACTTGATAAGTTCATTAATGTAGCATTTTAAAAAGAAGGGCAGGGAATTCCTTGTCAGTTCTGAGACTATTATTTCATAAATTCTCAAGAGATAAGGCAAAAGTAAACTAAGATCTACAACTTCACTACCATGTTATAGTGCTGGTCCACTTTTACTTTGGCCCCAGGAATTTCTAAAGAAATTCACTAAATGCATAGAGAGCACCTAATTTAAGAATTTCTGTTTACAGATGAAAAATGTAAAAATGTTTAGGTGATTTTATCAAGATCATAGACGTACTGGGACACTCAACTCTCATGGTGGAGTTGGGCATTCAGAATCACACCAGAGTTTTGGGAAGCTGTTAACCTTCCCACCTAAGCAGAAAAGCTAATTAACAATCTACACAGGACCCAGGGTAGTGGTTAAATTCCAGCACCCAGGAGGAAGGAGCAGGGGGATCTCTGTGACTTAGAGGCCAGCCTGCTCTACATACAAAGGCTACACAGTGACCCCCCATCTCAAGGGGGGAAAAAATCCACAATCTACACAGGGGCTTAGAATTCATACACTCACATACCAATTGACACTAAATGTAAGCCTTACAGTTTTTGAAATACTGCCTATCAACTCAAACAAAAAGTTACAGTCCAAAACCAAATGAGCTAGTTTCTCTTGGGGAAAAAAAAAATCCCTTCTAAATCTTTGACTTCTTTCTTCTAGGTAGTCAGATACATGAGGTGTCTGCCACACCTATTAGTAACCAGCCAGTGCAAGAGAAGTTTTCTGTCCAACTCTCCAATATCCCATGCAAAAGTAGCCCCTCATTCCAATAATAATAATAATAATAATAATAATAATAATGCTATGCAGCGGTCAGCTGTCGTTAATATAGTTAATTCCCCTATTAGATTTCTTTCTTTTTTTTTTGTTTTTGTTTTTCAAGACAGGGTAGCTTTGGAGCCTATCCTGACACTTGCTCTGGAGACCAGCCTGGCCTCGAAATCACAGAGATCTGCCTGCCTCTGCCTCCCAAGTGCTGGGATTAAAGATGTCTGCCACCAACGCCTGGCCCCCTTATTAGATTTCTAAGTTCTACACATCTCTGGTTGTCTCCCTTGAGTCAGGGCTATGCCCTTTGGGTTTTTTTTTTTTTTTAATCTCAAGAGTCCAGCACATCTATGCATTCAACAAACATGCTAAACGTATAAGCAGGTTGATAATTATGTTATTGCCATAATTCTAAAACTAAAATGTTACTCTATAGTAGAGTTTAAACACATTGAACTGCTAGGAAAGAGAGCATGTAACACTACTTCTAATTTTTTGTTTTTTAATTTATTTTTATGTGTATGGTGTTTTGGTTGTACATATATATGTCTGTGCACCATCCGAATGCCTGGTGCTGGTAGAGGATAGACAAGGTCCCCTGGGACTATAGTTACAGACAGTTGTGACCTGCCATGTAAGTGCTAGAATTGAACTTGGGTCTTTGAAGGGACTGCCCAAGGCTTAACTGCTAAGCAATCTCTCCAGCCCCTATCTTCTAATTCTTAAAGGAACAGTTTTCATTCAGACCAACCTTTTAGTGGTATATTAATTAACTTTTTAATTGTAGACCAAACATGGTGGTACATGTCTGTACCAGAGGCAGAGGAAAAGGGTCACAAATTCAAATTCAGTCTAAGCTAGACAGCAAGGACCTATCTCAAGAAAACAACAAAAGGTTGTGACTAACATTTGTAGATTATATTTTTTAACATTCTAAGGATATTTGCTACTTAATAAAGCCCTGTGGCTGACAAGAAAAAAATCCTACATGAAGAGAACTTGCTTGATATTCAGCCTTTGTATTACTCCAACTTTGGCTTTTGTTGTTCTTGCCTTTGGAAAGCCCTAAAACTAATCTTTCCAAACTATATATGCTCTTGTCTATCTTCCTATTTGTACTCATGTTCACCATGTTTAATACACCAATATTATAAACTCCTTAAGAATGGAAATGACTAGTCGGGCATTGGTGGTGCACACCTTTGGTCCCAGCACTCAGGAGGTAGAGGCAGGTGGATCTCTATGAGTTCGAGAACAGCCTGGTCTACAGAGCAAGTTCCAGGACAGCCTCCAAAACCACAGAGAAACCCTGTGGGAGGGGGGGAGAAAAAAGAATGGAAATGACTAATTTTCCAAACTTCTATCAAGGTGCTAAATCCATGTGAAGCTGAAATAACATCAATTGCCCTATACAACTAAAAAATACACACAGGAGGCCTGGCAATGGAGGCCCATGCCTTTAATCCCAGAATTAAGGAGGCAGAGGCAGGCAGATCCTGGTCTACAGAGTGAATGCCAGGATAGGCTCCAAAGCTACGCATAGAAACCCTGTCTCGAAAAGCCAGGAAAAAAAAAATAAATAATACACATAGGACTCTCTTAAGGACAGATGACAAAATTTTAAAATTATATTAATAAGCATCATGTATTACCATTAATTTAATAATTTAATATTTAGAGGAGGTCTATTTTTCAAGAAAGTAATAGGCATGAGATATATATATAATTTTAAAAAGCATCAGATCATTCACTTATTTCAAGGTAATTAAAAACAACATAAATATAACAAGGTGCAGACATGGTGGACTACCCAGGGTCTAGAACTTATTTCAGAATAACTATGTCTAAAACTTAGGTGCTACACTAAAAAGAACAGACTGATAAAAAGGTGATGCTTTAAAAACAATATACAAAAAAGTCATTTTAAAATGATATTTACAAAGTCACAATGAATGATGAAAGAAAAAAGAAAGCTGCTGTCAACTGATAGAACACAAATGAAAACCACCACAGCTCACAGTCACCAATGAAATGGCACCCATCACTGGGACACCCACTACAAATTGGGCCACCATGTCCATACAGCCAGCCCAAGCTGATCATGACATCACCAAGCAGCCACTTAAAGCCCAGCCAACCAAGCCACTCCACTATGTGCAATGAAATACACAGTACACTATTTTCCCATTATTACACACAATGTCTTTTTGTTGTTGTTGTTGTGTTTTTCGAGACAGGGTTTCTCTGTGTAGCTTTGGAGTGTATGCTGGCACTCGCTCTGGAGACCAGGCTGGCCTCAAACTCACAGAGATCCACCTGCCTCTGCCTGCTGAGTGCTGGGATTAAAGGCATGTGCCACCAACGCCCAGCTATGCACAATGTTTTAAGTGTTGAAAATCTTCTTAGAACAATTCTAATTCTTTCAGTTTACAGATTTTAAGTAACTTATCTATTTTGTACAGGTCCCCAAGGTACCAGGCAACAAATCAACTAAGAACCATTGGCTAGCTACAAAGCAGTCATTCCTTCTATATCATCCATGTCTAGAAGAACACAGAAAACACACACACACACACACACACACACACACACACACACACACACACACACTCGAGTGAGCACATGCACAGATGGATCAGCGCAGGCTCTCTGTTAAGAAGGAAACTTCTGAGAAAAGCCCATCAAATGAATAGTCACAAGACTCATTCCGGTCATGCCTAGCACCCCTTTAGTCACCTGATCCAGAACTAAAGGCTTTTTTTTTATCAGGCTATTATAAACTCAACTGACATGCTCTATATAAAGAGACTTCATTTTCTGTAGTTTTATTTTTACTATATATACAATTATTTGAGGTATCTTTTAGTTGATTCTAGAGGGCTTAAAAACACTTTATAATTGCATCTTTAAGCAAGTTTGTTTTCGTAACGCCAAGAAGATCATTTCTAGTTCAAAGCAAGATAACTAGAGCATGGCATGCATAATTAAGATACTAAAATGAAAGGTGTGCAAAATAGATCTATATCTGCACTTGCCAGAGGGTCAAAATAACATTGTCACAAATAGCCATCCTAAACCCAATAAATTTTCGGTTTTAGCTAGACGCTAATAAGCAAGGCTGTCCTGATGAACATAAATACGTAGTCTACAAGGCTGCAGAGACAGCTCGGTGGTCAAGAGCAGAGGACTTGAGTTCTGTTACCAGCAGCCATGCCAGGTAGCTCACAACTCCCTATAACTTCATCTCCAGGGGATCTGACACCTCTAGCCTCCAAGGGCACCTGCACTTACCTGTACACACAAACATACACAAAGACACATAATTTAAAACAAAATAAGTTTTTTGTTTTTTGTTTTTTGGTTTTTCGAGACAGGGTTTCTCTGTAGAGCTTTGGAGCCTGTCCTGGCACTCACTCTGGAGACCAGGCTGGCCTCAAACTCACAGAGATTGGCCTGCCTCTGCCTCCCGAGTGCTGGGATTAAAGGCGTGCGCCACCAACGCCCGGCCAAAATAAGTAATTTTAATGTAGGCTATAGTAAGAACACTGTCAAAGAGGGGACAATGTGAGAAGCAGACAGAGTCAAAGTGAAAGACCACAAGACATCTGACAATGATTCCTTAGCGTGGCTATGAGAAACAACTATATACTCTCAATCGAAAAGTGACATGATGAAACAATACTCAATATAAATAATATATATATATATATATATATATATATATATATATATGTCAGCCATGAGAAGCAGAACTGAAACACTGAGATAAGTATAAGGAATCCCATTTGGAAGCTTTCATATGAACACAAGTTGGTTCTCCAACGAGATGGTGACTACAGACATGCAAAGGGGTAAATCTGAAAGACATTACACAATCAGGTAGATTTGGTGATAGGATAAATTAAAGTGGGAACTATGGCCACATATGGCCTGTGGCATACCCACGCCTGCAAAGCACTGACAGTTCTTATACAGGCCTTCCCAGGAAAAATCTAATTGAAGTCTGCAAACCAGCTCCGCAGGGAGATAATAGGACACTATTTGTGTTTTGTTTTGCTTGTTTTAAGACACAGACCCCTACCTCTACTACATAAGTACTAGATTACAGGTGTGTGTGACACCACACCCAGCTAGTGCTTCATTTTAGACTGACACAGTAAACTACCATTGCCCCGTAGAGGGGAAATACCCACAATCAAAAGTACAGATTTACTTCTTGAAGGAAACCATTCTTCTGTTCCTAAGGGACTTCCTTCTACTCTACACACTAAAAGAAAAGTATTTTTTCCTCTATTCTCCAAACAGTCTCCACATACTCCATCTATACTAATATTTTTTAACAATTTTCTTTGTGAGGAAGAGGCATACAGAGGTCAGAGGGCAACCCACAATGAATTTGCTCTCTCCTTCTACCATGTGAGCCACAGGGGGATTTAGTTTGGTAGCAGGCACCTTTACCCTGAGAGCCATCTCACAGAGCCCCACACTGATGTTTTAAGTCACATGTGCACCAAACACACTACCAGTGATAGTGACAGAACAGTAGGTCAAACGACCCTGTTTTTTAAAGGATTCTTTCAAAAACAGAACAAAGCTGAACTGACTACATATAAAAATTAATGAGGACCAAAAGCAACCTTATCGGGTTATGTTTAATGAATCAAAACACTAAAAACAGATAAAGTGTTCCAGAATGCACTGCTACATAATGATTCTGCAGTTTTGCTGAAATTTTTTCTGCAATTTTAAAAACATGCTGCTGTAAAATAGACATCAGATCAAATGGTTTCCGTTATCCAAAAAGCATATTACTAAGCAATACCCAATTTTATTAAGCATAATGATTTATCAATATGTACTTAATAGAGGTCTCACTGATACAAATCCTTCTAAGAAGGGACATGTATAAATTTAATTTTTAAAAAACTCATTCAACCATGTGAGTTTTATAAAACAATCTCTAGGAGAGCTTGATTTTAACAAAATCAAAAAAGGGCTGATGACTCCCATGTGGTTGAGAAACACGTCTATGTCGTGTAGGTAGGGACTAGTTTCCAAAGCGTTATGTTTACATACATCTTTATCACACGCCCAAGAAAAAGTCATCAAATGTATACATGACTTCAGGTTTGAAAAAAAAAAAAAAACTACCTTGCAAAGATTAAGGTATTACCTATAAGGATCACCAAAAAGGAACCTTGCGCTAGATAAGATAGGCCACTCTGGAAAGGTGATTTCCATTCTAACTCTTTCCGGAATAGAGCGGATTTTTCTATTCCTCTGTGCTAAGATACTGCCTTGGGAGATCCAGAGGGCGCGTTTAAAGCCGCAGGCTGGTCAGGAAGCCAGGGCGCAGCGTCGCCTCCACACCCCATCACTTCCCACACCAAGACCGTTCGCTGCCAGCCCCGGAGCAGGTGGAAACCGCCCCGGGCTACGGCCGCTGCAACTACCTCCCGGCACCGCAGACCCGGGGGCTGCCCCGAACCTTCCAGCTCTGCCACCGGCACGCTCACAGGGCAGACGAGGGAGGTGATTCCCCCTTCTTCCCCGTGAAGCCCAGAGCCGAGGGGGCGTGGGTGGGCCCGCCGCTCGCAGCCCTACGGGAGGCCCCGGCCCTGCTCACCGTGAAGGGGACGTCCCCGACGCTGCCCACGGAATAGCAGTTGTCTCCAGGGTTGACAGCCCCGGTGAGGACCTGATGCAGATGCATCTCCGGATCCCGGCTGGACCGAGCTCTGGGCCAGAGGAGGACGAGCCCCGCGCCCCGCCGCAGCCGCTTCCTGTGCGTCCTCGGGATTCAGCGCCCGGCTCGCCTATCGCCTGCCGGACGCCGCCCGGCCATGGGAGGCTCCGGCCGCCGCCGCCCCGACCGCCGCTCGGCTGAGGAAATGCCCGGATGCTCCCACGGCCTGCCGCACCGGCGCACAGTGCGGGCGCAGGGCCGCGGCGCGTGCGAGGCGGGGGCGCCGCCGGGGAGCGCGCAAGCGGGGCGCGTGCGGGCCGTCACGCCGCGCGCAAAGGGAGAGGCCGGCGCACGCCTGGCGCGGGGACGCGACGCGGAGGGAGAAGGACGCTCGCTCGTGGCCGCGCTCTCGGCGCCGCGCGTGCGCGCACCACCGTCTCCGGGGCAACCGCGCGCGCCGCGTCGCGCGGACCCTCCGCGCCGGTTGCGCGCGCAGACGTGCGGGAGTTCCCTCGGAGCCTGTGGCCCTGGCCTCCGCGGGCGGGGCCTGGGGGCGAGCGTGTTTTGTGGCGAGCTTAAGCTTCTCCCGAGGACAGTGCGTGATGGTCATCGCGTCTGACCTCAGGGAAGGACACTGTCATCACTGGGAAATCCCAAGGTCTTAGGGTCCTTCTGTCTGTTTTAAGTGCCCGGCATCTTACAACCTTTGGGGGAAGCTGTACTACCCCCCCATCCCCGACATCAAACTGTTTGCTCACACTCTTTCTCACGCGTCCCCCTAGAGACCTGTGATTCCTCTATATAGATATTTTCCTTCTGTGAGTGATGTCATGAAGTCTCAGAATCGCCTGCTTTTCCAGACTGTCTGCTTAAATTGAAATCAGATCCCTGCTCCAGGTCGATTCATTGCGAATTTTTTAGTTCAAGCTACAGAGAAGAAACGAGGAACAGGGGTTAATGAGGAAAAAATTTTAAACCCAGACGTGCACCAGAAGTGTTACGAAAGATACAAAAATCGATGAGGCCACAAAAGAGGAAGAACAATATGTTGACTAAGGGGTTGGGAGGGAACCCTTTGAGGACCTAATTTTGACAGGCTACAGGGCAACTAGAAATGCTGCATTACAATAGACAAATTAGTGGGACCTAGAAAGTGAAAAGGCTAGGGGGGTTAAAGACATTAAACTTGTCTAATGCTTGAGGCAGGTGGTACTGTATACCAGTTAGGGAAAGAATGTGATAGTTAACAAGAAATGAAGGCACCCGGGAGGGATCTTTGCCCAGATTTCGTTCTGTATGTTCTGAAGACTATCACCTACTTCTGAGCTGAAATTTATTGTCAGAGCTGCTTTGGGAAGGTGACTGTGCAGCACAAACAAACGTTAAGCCAAGAGGGTGGGGGGAGAATGGGGCAGATGTGGCATGGTTGGTTACTGTTCCGAGAAAAGCAGCAGGAGTAATCAACTAATTCCCAGCGACTTAAAGCTCATCCCTTTTCATTTAGCGGCTTAAAAACACCCAGACATAAAAGTCACCCCCACCTCCAACCATCCGTTCCTTTTTGAGGTTCATGTCCCATGTCCCTTACCAGGTGCCCAACCCTCTTCCCATTGTTCCACTGTAGACACTTCTCACCTAATTACCAGAGTTGCCTCCTCCCTGTGCTGTCTTCAGTATGTTTGCTCTCCAATCCATCCAGAGAAACCTTTTTCTGTTTGCTTTGTTTGGGAGTGCAGGGAACCAAACTCACCGCCTGGCACCAGCTAGGTAAGCTGTCACTGAGAAACTTCTGCTTAAAATCTGTAGCAGTGGAGCAGGGGAGATGGCTCAGCCCCAGCACCCTCATGACAGCTCACAACTGTCTGTAACTCCATTTCCGGTGATTTGACACCCTCACACAGACATACATGCAGGCAAAAACACTAATGCACATTAAATAAAAATGAATTGTTTTAAAAACTGTAGTAGCTCCACATTGCTCAGCTTGTCTTACAATCCCATTCAATCTGGCTTTGTCTAATCTTTCTCAGGCTGTTCTGTTACCCAGTAATCCCCAACCCCTCGGAATTAATGCTCTCTCCAGAGCATTCTAGGTTTTGTGGGAGGTTGTTGTTGTTGTTTTGTTGTTTCCATGCTTCCCTGACTTTGTTCATGCTCTTTGTACTCCCTGGAATGCCTTCCTCCCCTTGTTGCCCTGACAAACTATAACTCAAAAGTCACCTTGACTACCTCCCAATACCTTGAGGCTTCCTCCTCTGTTACACACTTAGCACATACACCACAATAATGTGTTTTTTTTGTGCTATAGGCTTGTTTACAAGATTCCATAGACATTTCAGGTCAAAGTCAGTATTTAGTTCCATAGAACTAGAATTGCAACATGCTATTTATTAATATATAAGAGTTGAAGATAAATAACAGCACTGGCCAGGCATGGAAGCTCATACCTAGAATTCCCAGTACTACAGAGCCTGAGGCAGTAGTACTGCTTTAAGTTCAAGGCTAGCCTGAGCTGCATAGTAAATTCAAGGGCAGTGCAGAATACATACTCAGATCCTGTCTCAAACAAAAATCCTAATAGAAAATTTGTCATTTCTGTCTTTTTAATTCTGTTTTTGACACTATGTACAATTTGCTGAATTCTGGGAAACCGCTGATTCTGTGTATTTAGTGAAAGACCATGGATAAAAATAGAAGCTACATGGCTAAAAAAGAAGCACATTAGTCAGGTGTTGGTGGCAGATGCCTTTAATCCCAGCACTCAGGAGGCAGAGGCAGGCAGATCTCTGTGAGTTTGAGGCCAGCCTGGTCTCCAGAGTGAGTGCCAGGACAGGCTCCAAAGCTACACAGTGAAACCCTGTCTTGAAAAACCAAAAATATAAATAAATAAATAACATAGTAAAACAAAAAAATAATCATAATCAGTGAAGTTTCATGTTATACATGAATAACCACAAAAATATATATTAGGGTTGTATCCTGATCATAGCAACTCCCTCTGTTGCACATACAGGCATAGCATGTATCTCTAAAAACTGTATAAAGCAATTAAATACAATAAATTCCTGTGTAAGAAAGTTTAATTCCTATGGATAAATATTTCCTTCCAGGCGGTAGAGACACACACCTTTAATCCCAGCACTGGAGGAAGTGGGGTAGAAGCAGTCAGATCGCTGAGTTCCAAGTCAGTCTGATCTACAGAGCAAATTCCAGGACAGCCAGGGCTACACAGAAAAAAAAAAAAAAAACCCTGTTTCAAAAAACAAAACAAATTCCAGTAAATACTGGGAAAAAAAAACACCAAAGAAACAGTTTGAAGCAATTCTAACACTATATTCATAAACAAAGGCGAATGTTTTATCAAATGTCAAATTATAGAAAAAAAAATGGAGGGTGTGTTATAGAAGTCAGTGTTTTAGGAAGAACAGCTACTTAGCAACAACAATATCTCCAAGTGTCAGAAGACGTTTTAGCTAGGTGTGTCAGCTCACTCTGGCAATCCCAGTACTCAGGAAGCTGAGGCAAACAGATCACTGTGGGACCCTATCTCCAAACAGCAAATACAACAGAAGAAACCTCATTACAAAGCCTGAAAACCATGCTTCGGGGATAATGCAGCCAGTAGAGCTTGACTTGAAGGTGTGTGGTTTTGAGTTCAATCCCCAGAATGCAGGTTACAAAAGGGGTGAGGGGCCAGGTGTGGTGGTACATGTTTATAATTCCAGCAAGGGGCGGGGTGGGGGGTGCTGGGCAGATCCCTGGAATTCCCTGTCCAGTCAGTGAGAGACCTTGTCAGAAAAAAAAAAAAAAAAAAAAAAAAGATAGCAGGCTCCTAAAGAGCCAAAGTGGATACACACACACACACACACACACACACACACACACACACACACACACTGTTAATAGTACATTATGGATGAACCTTCACTGCATTAGGAAACTGAGACAAAACCACCATCAAATTAATCATCCTAAACTGAAGTGTTACTGATAACACCTAAGTATTTCGCAGCTGGTTCCTGTTTCGTAGCATTCCATGATATTTTGATCCATTTACACCAACTGTGAAGCACAGCTCTTCCTCGTTCTCACCGTATCAACTAAAAAATCTAAAGCCAACCTCCACCTTTCCCTTATCCCCTGGGAGTCCTTAAATGACCTCTCAATAACTATATCTCAGATTACAGATGACAAGTTAAGTCTCCTGAAATTGTAGCCAAGCCTCTTATTGTCCAATCTGCCCACCCCTAAACTCACTCTCAACTAATAGTCTCTTTGATAGTCCACTATTTCATTTCTTCTTTCTCCATCTACTCTTTTTGCGTAGACCTAAAAATAAACAAGGTTCTTTCTGCTGATTTAGAAATGGCTGTCTTGCTAGGTAGACTGCAGGCCTCAAACTAACAGGGAGCCTCCTGAGAATGCTCAGATTAAAGCTCCTTTAAACCAGCATAATATGTGGCTCAAGAGATGGCTCAGTGGTTAAGAGCACTGGCTGCTCCTCCAGATCATAAGGGCTTGATTCCCAGCACCCACATGACAGCTAACAACTGCCTGTAACTCCCATTCCAAGGGATCCAAATGATGCCCTTTTCTGGTTTTGGTAGGTACCAGGCCTGCTTGGGATGCACAGTCATACATGCAAGCAAAAAAACTCAAACAAATAAAACAAATATTTAAAAATAAGTTAACAAAACAAGCAAACACAATTGTAAGGTAAGTGCCTCATGTCCCCAGTTTTCATTTGTGTTTGAGGCAGTCTCAGGTGGCCCATGCTGGCCTCCATCTCGGTATGTAACTTGAACTGAACTTGACTCCTGATTCTTCTGCTTGTTCTTCTCTAGTGCTGGGATTACAGGAGTGCAGCAGCAGCAGCAGCTCTACAGGTTTTAATACTAAATACCTTAGTGTTGGAATTGATAGCACATTAAATATTAGAGGGACTTAGTTTTCCAGCAGCAATCATAAAACCAATGCGCAAAAGTTTGTAACCAAGAAAAAACAACAAACAGTATCTCAGTGTCTGTGGGTAAAGAATTCAGTACTAGCTTGGGTGGGAGGTTCAGATTCAGACGCAGTCAAAATGTCAGCTTAATATGAAATAAAAGAAGCTTAGCCACACCTTTAATCCCAACACTTGGGAGGCAGAGGCAGGCAGATCTCTGTGAGTTTGAGGCCAGCCTGGTCTACAAAGTGAGTTACAGGACAGCCAGCATGGTTACACAGAGAAGTCCTGTCTCAAGAAGAAGAAGGAGAAGGAGGAGAAGGAGGAAGAGGAGGAGGAGGAGGAGGAGGAGGAAGAGGAGGGGGAAGAGGAGGAGGAGGAGGAGAAGAAGAAGAAGAAGAAGAAGAAGAAGAAGAAGAAGAAGAAGAAGAAGAAGAAGAAGCTTCCTACAGAAGGCCTGCATAAGACTTGATTATGTTTCTATAAAATTTTTACAGAAGATAAATTGATATGGTTTCCTTAGGCAGAGGGTGGAACAGAAAATAACTTATTGGGCATGGGGTTGCCCATTAACAAATAAACATATACAAATAAGTGTTCTAAAATAAAATTGTGGTCATGGTACTTCAGCAAATTTACCAGAAATCATTGAATTCTATAGTGGGAAATAATGAATTTTATGGCAAATAAATTATAATATTGAAAAAGTGATCTTAAAAAGAAGTGTCAACTTGGGCTGGAGTCATCTGCAGGCTTCCAAGACGGTATACCGCCCTGGCAGGCAGCAGAAGGTGTGTGATTCCCTCCTCAGGTCCATGTCCCCAGAATGTGGTAGATGATTTCTCCTACAACAGGAGAATCAAGAATCAAGGTAGACTTGTTCTTGTACACTACAAAATGGCTTTTGCAGTGTAGCCTGTTGTGCCCAAGTCTCGAAGACCTCCAGAGATTACCAAGAAGACAGACTCACCAAACTGCAAACACAAGGCTTTATTGTTTAATCCTACCGGTAGGAACTCCATCTAGCCTGCTGATGAAGCAGCCACCAGAGGGAGCAAAGTCTATTGCCAGAATTTTAAAGGAAAAAAAAAAATCACAGAATTACATCAGTAGTTCTGAGTCGGATCCTGATTGGTTGACATTTGGGAAACAATTTAGGGAATTTCCCAGAGTTAGGGCAACTGGTTTGTTAGTATTTTTGATTGGTTGGCTACAGATGGGAGCATTAGTGATTTCTATGGCTTTGTTTGTTACTTGCAGGTAGCCTCTTCTCATTGGTTGGTGCTGGGAGGGAGCATTCAGTGGTTTCTCTATCTCTTGGAGGTGGTTTGTTGTCAAACACAATTTCCAGGAAGGTTGTCTTAGAGTTTTGCTCACAACACAAGAATTACAGGCTAGGGAACTGGATTTGTTTTGAAGGCTTTTCCATAACCTTCACATTTATATGGTTTCTCTCCAGTATGAATAATAAGAGTTGAATGGGAACTTACGACTTTGCCACATTTATATAATTTCTCCCCAGTGTGATTTATTAGAAGTGAAGCACCAAGGGGCTGGAGAGATGGCTCGGAGCTTAAGAGCACTGTCTGCTCTTCCAGAGGTCCTGAGTTCAATTCCCAGCAACCACATGGTGGCTCACAACCATCCGTTATGAGATCTGGTGCCCTGGTGTGCAGATAAACATGGAAGCAGAATGTTTGTTGTATACATAATAAATAAATCTTTAAAAAAAAAAAAAGAAGAAGAAGAAGAAGAAGCAAAGTTGGTGGTGCACACCTTTAATCCCAGCACTCAGGAGGCAGAAGCAGGTGGATCTTTGTGAGTTCGAGACCAGCCTGGTCTACAAGAGCTAGTTCCAGGACAGCCTCCAAAGCCACAGAGAAACCCTGTCTCAAAAAAACAGAAAACAACAACAACAAAAAAAAAAAACTAAAAAAGAAGTGAAGCCTTTGAGTTTAGTTTACCTCTTTCATAGCTTAAGAAACCACACCATCGGGATTGAGGCTATAACCCAGTTGGTAGAATATTAGCCTAGTATGTGTGTACCTTTACTTGCCCAGTGTGGTGGCAAACTCCTATAATAGAGGTACTTGAGATGGAGAGGCAGGAGAACTGGGAATTCTAGAAAAGGGGGCGGGGCAGGGGTGTGGGAGGGAAGAACAAAAAATAGGTATGGGGGGAAGGGCTAAAGAAATGGCTCCATGGTTAAGAGTACTTGCTGCTCTTCCAGAACACGAAAATTCAATTCCCATGATCCACATTATGGCTCATTACTGTCCACAACTCTAGTTCCAGGGCATTTGATATCCTTTTCTAGTCTCCAGAAGCACTGGACACACACTCGGTGCAAAGACATACAGTGCAGTCAAAACAACCAAGCACATAAAAATAAATTTTTAAAAAAGAAGGGAAATAAAAAAATATCACAAGGTGGAAGAGCCTTGCATTTGTTAGTCCATCTTCCTTCAAGTCATCCTAGAGTTATTGACTTGGTGACTACGCCTCAGATTTAGCCATTTAGTCCAAACATTAGGTTTTTGACTTTTTCTCACACAAGGCAATTTTTAAGCATCCCTCTTTGAAGCAGTGATTATTCTTTATGAATTTTACAGGCAAGTAAACAGGGTGAGTTTTCATAGATTAATTTGTTACTAGGCTATAGGAGATTAATCATCTTTAGAAAAGAATAGTTCGGAGTTTGTATTTGTTTTTGCAAGCTGCTTTGGACTATGCCATGAAAAGTAAGCTGGGGGAAATGGTACACACTTATAATTCCAGGACTTAGGAAGCAGAAGCAGGACAGTCATATATTATAGGACAGACAGGGCTGTATAACCCTGTCTCAAAAAGCAAAAGCAGAGCTGGCAGTGGTGGTGCACACCTTTAATCCCAGCACTCAGGAATCAGAGGCAGGTGAATCTCTGTGAGTTGAGGCCAGCCTAGTCTACAGAGTGAGTTCCAGAACAACCTCCAAAGCAATACAGAGAAACTCTGTCTCGAAAAACCAAAAGAGACTTATAGGGGACACCTTAACCATGCCTGCTAGGGGCTGGCTACAGGTACCCTGACCACGCCCTGGCAGGGAAGGTTTAAAAGGGCTTGCAGTACTTACTGCTGCCCTGCCGGCTGACTAGGTCACTCTGTAAGTAAGGCTTTTCCCTAATAAATTCCCTTATATTTTTACCTGACTCCATATTGATAATTCCCACAATAAGACTTCTCTTATAAAACATTTGTGCTGGCTAGTTTTGATGTCAACTTAGCACAAGCTGGAGTCATTTGGGAAGAGGGAACCTCAAATGAGAAAAAAAAAAAAGCCCCTACTAGATTGGCCTGTAGACAAACTTGTGGGGCAATTTTTTAAATCAATGATTGATGTTGGACAGTCTAGCCCATTGTGGGCAGTGCCACCCCAAGGGCACATGCTTCTGGGGTATATAAGAAAGCAGTCTGAACAAGCCATAGAGAGTAAGCCAGCAAAGTAAGCAGCACCCTGCCATGGCATCTGTTTGAGTTCCTACCTTCACCTCCTGAACTACAAGCTCTAAGCTGAAATGAGCTTTGTTCCCCAAGTTGCTTTTGGACATAGTGTTTTATAACAGTAGTAGAAACCCAAACCAAGACAGCAATTATTGTCCTTCCATCTCTGCATTCTTCCTTATCTTATTCTGTTTCCTTAAAACATAGATGTAATGATTGGAGCTCCACTTTGGAATATGAAGATGAGGAGCCAACCCTAGGGGTGACACAGTAGAAAAGTAAAAAGTTTCAACTGAGTTCTAGGTGACTATGGAGAGCTCTAACCAGCCCTGGGCTACTACAACTGGAATTTTTTTTTTTTATTTTATTAGTTCAAATTAGGAACAAGCTTGCTTCAGATGTCAATCCCTTCTCCCTCTTCCTCCCCTCCCCCCAATATCCCACCTGCCCCTAGCCATCCCGCCTCCACTCCCCAGGCAGGGTAAGGCCCTCAAAAGGGGCTCCCCAAAGTCTACCACATCATCCTGGGCCAGGCTACAACTGGAATTTTTTATTACAGTTGTTTCTTTGTGTGTGTGTGTGTGTGTGTGTGTGTGTGTGTGTGTGTGTGTGTGTGTGTGTATGTGTGCGCGCGCGCGTGCGTGCATGTGTCATCGACCAGGTATGGAGAGGACAACTTTGGGGAGCTGTCTCTCTCCTTCCACCATATGGGTCCCATGGATAAAACATAGGTCATCAGGCTTGGCAGCAAGAGCCTTCATCTGCTGAGCTATTTCTCCTCAGCCATCAGCACCATCCATATTATTATTATTATTATTGAGTTTTTTGATTGTTTGCTCTAACTAGCCTAGGCCGTCTCATCCTCAGTGTAGCCAAGAATTACAGTGAACTTCTGATCCTCCTGCCTCTGAATCCCAAGTGTTGGAATTGCAGATGTGTATTAACACATCCAGTTTAATTTGTTTTGTTCAAGTCACTATGTTTTTATATGTCTGTTAAAGTTGATTCGCTTCCCTGTTGTTTTACTTCCTAAAGCCTGACGTAATTCCTGTTACACAGCAGAAATTCAAAAAATGTTTGCTGTTGGGCATGGTGGCACACACCTTTAATCACAGAACTGGGGAGACAGAAGCTGGTGAATCTCTGTGAGTTTGAAGCCAGCCTGGTCTACAAAGCAAGCTCCAAGCCAGCCAGAGCTATACAGTGAGACTCTGTCTCAAAAGAAAAAAAAAGTTTACTAATCAAGTACTTAATAATTGTATCAGGGATATATTACGTAAATCATGTTAGTGATCACGTCACAGATAGTTAAGAATTTACATACCTTCTCAAATCATCAGGAACAAAATATTTTATCCTAAGGGGAGGGGCAGATAGTGGTTGCAGAATTAGAAGGCCAGTAGCACTGATAAAGATGAAGATTGAACAAAAGTTGGAATTAGTCACTGAATTAGTCTTGGTGTGCTGAATACTCAGAAGTTCACATTAGGCCTCTAGAGAAATAAACTGATTTTGCAGGGTGTGGTGTAAACAGAATATAATTTTAAAGAGAGAAGAACAAATTAACTTGATCATAGACATAGAGAACAAAAAGACCTTGCTATGCTCTTCTAGTTGCTGAGAAAAAAAAAAGTCACTTGTGCCATGAACAAGCATTGTGGTATTATTGAGATATTAAGATCATCAAGTAACCACACTCTTCAGGATGGATCAATATGGACAGAGGCTGGACTTCCTGATGTCATATCTATAATGGGAAATGAGAAGTGAAGAAGTGGTGTTCTGTCCTGCATTAAAGAATTCATAGCAGCCTGACAGTGGTGGTGCATGCCTTTAATCCCAACACTGGGGAGGCAGAGGCAGGAAGATCTCTGTGAGTTCAAGGCCACCCTAGTCTACAGATCGAGCTCCAGGAAAGGCTCCACAGCTACAGAGAAACCCTGTCTTGAGAAAAAAAAAAAGAATTCATATCAGAAGCAAAAAAGGTATGAAAAGGTCTGGATCTAGGGTTGGGTTTCTGATAGAAGCAGAATGTGTACACACCTGGATGTGAGTGTACCTGTATGCATTAGTGGTTAACAAAAAATAAACAAAACCTGACACTGCCAACTGACTCATTTAATCCCTTCTGAGAATACTGCAAGCTTGTTTGTACAGTCATGCTCCTATACGTTAAGGCTTTCACCTTTGAAGCAAGGTCTTTCAAATGGGACATATGAAAGGATTTTTATTGACCTTTTTGGGGGATCTTCCCCCCTTTTATTAAAAATATTTTTCTCATACAATATATTCTGATTGCAGTTTCCCCCTCCTTGTACTCCTCCAAGCTCCTCTCCATCTCCTCTTTCATTCAAATTTACTCCCTTTCTGTCTCTCATTAGAAAGAGTTCTAACAGATAAGAACAAAATATAGTAAGATAAAACAAAAGCCATCACATCAAAGTCAGTCAAGGCAAACAAACAGAAGGAAAATATCCTCAAGAGAAAGCACTAGAATCAGAGATCCACTCATTCACACACTCAGAAGTCCCATAAAAATACTAAACTGAAAGCTATAATACCTATGCAGAGGACATGGTACAGACGGGTGTAGGCCCTGTGCTTGCTGCTTCGGTCTCTATGAGTTCTTAAGAGCTTTGATCCATTGATTTAGAGGATCTTGTTCTTATTGAGCTTTTAAAAAGCAATTTGTTGGGGCTGGAGAGATGGCTCAGAGATTAAGAGCACAGACTGCTCTTCCAGAGGTCCTGAGTTCAATTCCCAGTAACCACATGGTGGCTCACAACCATCCGTTATGAGATCTGGTGCCCTCTTCTGGTGTGCAGAAATACATGGAAGCAGAATGTTATATACATAATAAATAAATAAAATCTTTTAAAAATAGAAAAACCAAAAATAAATAAATACAAGGATGTTTCTCAGCCAGGGTGTGTGAGTATAAAAAAAAGCAATTTGTTTAAAAACTGTCTGCCTACAGATAAACAGATTAAATAAAATGTACCACAAACATACAAGAGAATATTATTCAGCAAAAATAAGGTATAGAATTACTCACATGTGATATAACATTGGTGAACCTCAAAAATGTGCTTGTCAGCCGGGCGTTGGTGGCGCACACCTTTAATCCCAGCACTCAGGAGGCAGAGGCAGGTGGATCTCTGTGAGTTCGAGACCAGCCTGGTCTACAAGAGCTAGTTCCAGGCACAGCCTCCAAAGCCATAGAGAAACCCTGTCTCGACAAAACCAAAAACAAAAAATCCTGATCAACAGCAAATCAGTCAAGTAGAAACCAACACCCTAAATTCACTATGCCACCCTGGCTGAGGGTACATATGATCACCTTTTTAGTTTATTTCCAACTCTTGGGTCATTATGCCTGGACACTTTCTGGCTTAGATTTTTGCCAGCAGATGTACTAGCATATCAGCCCAGAGCTAGATCTTCAGATATGGGTCAAACACTCAGAGCTCCTTTGCCATCCATGCACCAAACACTTTAGTATATAAACGCACTTGAAAATCAGAACACAGCCAGGCGTTGGTGGTGCACACCTTTAATCCCAGCATTTGGGAGGCAGAGGCAAGTGGATCTCTATGAGTTCGAGGCCAGCTTGGTCTACAGAGTGCGTTTCAGGACAGGCTCCAAAACAATACAGAGAAACCCTGTCTCAAAAAACAAATATGTTCTTTGGACTTCAAGCTTGAGCTACAGAGTTTGAGGCCAACCTGGGCTTCAGAGTAAGACTCTATTTAAAACATACACAGAGACAGATTTAAAAAAAAAACTTATAACCACGTATTAGAACTGTATTTTTAGAAGGTAAGTCTAGGTCTAAGATATGGCTTGGTAAGTAATGTGTTGGTCATATAAAATTGAATACCTGAGTTCAGATCCCTAGCACTGATAGAAAAAGCCAGACATGGTAGTGCATGCCCATAAACCGAACACTGGGGACACAGAAACAGAAGGATCCCTGGCAGTTGTTTGGCTAGCAAGGCTAGCAAAAGGACAGTGAGAGACCCTGTCTCAAAAAATAAAGGCTCTGTAGGTAGGGACTCTTGGGCATAAGAGCTTGACCTAAGTTTGATTCCTGGGTTCCACAAGACAGCAGGAGAGGACAGTTCACCTCTGATATCCATATATGTCCACACACTGTAAATGGAAATTCCTGGAAAGAAGCTATGTCTACAAATGCTGACTAACAGATAAACTTCAGTGCTGTGGAGAGGGTGGGTTTATCTAGTTACAATTTGTCTGGAGTCATCTTTAGCTCCATAAATAGCCATTCCTTGTCCATACCTGTGTCAGATCTAACATCCTGTGACTAACAGACAAAAACCTTTTAAAACATATTAATGAACCTTAGTTTTCACCAAACAAAGAGCTAAGTCCACTATTAAGTAGCATTGAGGCCTATATCTGAGATTATAGCCCATCTTTGCAATGTTTATGCCAATGCATTTTAAAATGTCTTGATCTTTGACTTTCTTTTTGCTGCTACTATAAAAAGTTCATGAAACTGCTTCTGCACTGGAACATGGAATTTATAGTAACCTGAACCTGTGTTCCTGAGTGTCTTAGTATTTTTGTTGCTGTGAAAAGACACCATGACTATTGCAACTCTTATAAATGAAAACATTTAATTAGGGTGGCTCACTTACAGTTTCAGAGGTGCAGTCCATTGTCATCCTGATGGAGAGCACGGTGGTGTCCAGGCAGATGTGGTGCTGGAGAAATAGCTGAAAATCCTATATCTTGCAGGCAATAGGAAGGAAGCTTACTGACTGCCATACTAAGGAAAGATTAAGCAAAATAGACCTCACAACCTGCCCCCACGATGACATACTTCCTCCAACAAGTCCACACTTCCTAATAGTGCCACTCCCTTTGGGATCCATTTTCATTTAAACTACTACACTGGGCCATGGTCACTCACATGGCTCCATAATAAACTATCTCTTATCCCCTTTTGAGGTAAGCTCTGTTTTTGTATACACACGCGCGCGCGCACACACACACACACACACACACACGAAAACATACATACAAAGACATGCACACAAATTCACATACATGCATACACACCTGTACTGACAAACATGTACACACATACCCATGCACACACATGCATGAATACACACAGAGACACATACACGCACATACATGCGAGCACACACACACACACACACACACACACACACACACACACACACCATAAAGTCTGTGGTCTGGGTATTAGCCCTTAGTAAAATAGTGATTCCACACATCCCAATGTGAAATCTCATGACTTTGTTACTGAGAATTCAGTCTGGGCACACACATAAAATTTTTTGTGTCAGAAACTACAGGAAAGAGACTATTGATGGGGGATGTCCTTCTGTATGCTGTGAATATTTGTTTCTCTTATTGGTTGATGAATAAAGCTGTTTCAGCCAATGGACAGGCAGGATGTAGCCAAGTGGGAAATCCAAACAGGGATAGAGAAAGGTAGTAGGAGGAGTTAGAGAGATGCCATGAATGCTGCCAAGAAAGCAAGAGGTCTGGGCATCACCAGTAAGCCAAGACCATGTGGGGATACACAGATTAATAGAAATGGGTCAATAATTAAGAAAGAGCTAGCCAATAAGAAGCCTGAGCTATAGGCCAAACAGATTATAATTAATATAAGCTTCTGTGTGTTTATTTGGGACTAAACAACTGTGGGACTCGGCAGGAGAGAAACTTCTGTCCATAGACTATGATGATGGTGATATGTAGTCTTTTCTACTAAGATGTGGATAGTTGTATGAATTTCTTTTTGTACACAAGGGTACACTGAATTCATACAATGCTAAATCATGTTAAAAGCCTATTGAACTAGGAAAAATACAAAAGCTACAAGTAACAGACAAGGCAGTAACAACACTGGGAACTACAGTGCAAATATGGATTAGATCAAGTATATTGGGCATATTTGGAGATGCCAGTACAAATGTGACCTTTGAGATTGCCTCCACTGTCATATGGTTGCAAAGCTGACTCTAACTGATCCTGTTTTCTCTGGTTCCCAAGAAGTCTAGAATGAACTAACTAGAGCCTGTTCAGATGGGGACCAACACATAGCCTGGGCTCAACCAATCAGACTCTCTGAGCTGGGAATGTGAAATCGGGATGCAGCATTCTTGGCTTGGACAATGGTGTATGCACCATTGCAATGCAAGACTCTGAAGGACTTGCAAAGAAGAAGAAATGAGCACAGGACCTACAGAATTACACAGCAAGGAGCCTAAGTGAGCAGGGGAAAGCAGGGCTGCAGAAAGGAGCCGGAAACAAAGTAGAGCACACTAAGAACCAGAGAACAGGGCCTGGTGATACACAATGAAGCCTTTCCTCGCTTCCCGGGACCAGATTCAGAGCAACGCAGCTGCTTTTTCTTTCCTGGGTGGCTAACGAAGCCTGCTATGTTCTTTTTATGCTGCCAAAGGCTTTGCCTCTGAGATATATCCTATGTGTTCTTTATATAAATCCTCTCCTGGCATTCCCATTTTACTCGATCAGTCCCTGATTGGTTTTAAAGTGTTCTCTGGGCAAAGAACTGTGAGCAGCATGTGAAGGGAAGGAGGACATGCCACACTCAAAATGCCAATCACCTCAGAGACTCTGAGGATGCTGTACCTCTGCAGGCATGCAGACTGCTGCTTGGCTCCATCAGCACTTGTTTGCTTAAACTCGCTAGCAATTTCTTCCTGCCTTTCTGTGTTCTCCAGTCTGAGCCAGCCTCTGCACTCCCACACACCTCTATTTCAGGCTGCATGAGTGACTCTTTCTATGATTCAAGTTGAGGTTGGAGGATCACCTGAAGAGTCCATTTCAATCCAAGACTCTAGGTCCTATTCCTAGAGATTATAAATCAGCAGACAGTGTAAGAATTTCTAATGACAGATGGGCAGTGGTGGCACATGCCTTTAATCCCAGCACTCATGATCCAAAGCTACAGAGAAACCCTGTCTCAAACAACAACAACAACAAAAAAGATTTTCTAATGAACCAAATCTAGTGGAAGGCAATTAATTTATCAGGGAAATTAGGGAAATGCTCCAGCACGTGCTGATGGTGTGATATCGGCAAATTAACTATGCCGCATCCTAGTATCATCATCATCTGTAAAATAAGAGTGATCTACCTGGCTCCATATTGGTAATTTCCCACTATAGATAAGAGCCCTCAACACATAGGCTTTGTAACAAACACACTGCTTGGCACAAAATAGAGGCTCCAAGTGTGCTTTAGGTCCAGCTTAACACGAAATCAGGATCACTAAGGATACATAATAAGAGAACTAGGGAAAATAAGCAAAAGACCAATTATCCCCTCCCCCTTACCTCGAATCGAATGCTGAAAATATGGCTCTAATTTTGATTGTCTTTAACAAGGCTGATTTCCAGTACTGGACCACAGTAGTTAGTAGAGGCCAAATAATTTGATTTAGGTTTAGTGTTGGTATTGTTTTGGCTTTGTTGACTTTTGTTTTTATTTTATTTTCATTTTGTCTTGAATTTTCTATATTCTTCTCCTAGAATTACCCCCATAAACATCAAGCACGATCCACTGATTACATAGTTTATTACTGCTTGATAAGCAGGTTCATCTGATTTTGTGGTGATTTTTACAAAGGCCTCCAATCTATCTTTTGTTCATTTAGATTCCTTGCTTGGGTCAGGACTCTGGGAATAGCTGGGACCACACAGAGTCACTCCCCTTACTTAGTCAGAATCTAGTGACACTATGAATTTTATGTGTGTCTATGTCTAAGACCAAAATAAACGCTCAATGAACATTTTTTTATTGAAACAGTGAGACTGCCTTGTTTCCTTCTTCAGGTTTCTAGACTGTTAGTTCCTGGACTGTCCTGGCTCAGGCCAATGTCCAAATGCTAACAAGTGGGGCATAGAAACCTCAAAGGTCAGTCACCACCTTAAACAAATGATTGACAGATTGTAGCTCTCTGCCTCATACTATGACTTGGTAACAAATGCCAGAAACAGAAATGGTAATTAGCAACTTTTTTAAAATCAAATTTAAGGGGTTGAGGAGACAGTTGGGTTGGTAAAGGACAGGCACAAGCATGAGGACCTGGGTTTGATCCCCTGAACCCATATTAAGGAGAAAAAATAAAAAAAGTCAGGTGTCCTGGATTCCATTTGTAATTTCAGCCCAAGGGTGGCAGAGACAGAGGGTGCCTGGGACTCACTGGCCAACCTGTCTATTTTTCTTGGTGAGCTCCAGGCCCATAAGACACCCTGTCTCAAAAAGATAGATGACTCCTGATAAGCGACACCCTGGATTGTCCTCTAGCTTCCACGTACATGGGAACAGGCTGTACTGATGCCCATGAACATACACACACACACACACACACACACACACACACACACACACACACACACACACAATCAAAGCTAAACACCTACGTGTTAAGCACAAGCTATTCACTTAACAGTTTGTCTTTAAATGTGCCATTCATGATACAATTGTTAAACAGGAAAATTACTCTGGTCAGTGGTGGCGCACACCTTTAGGCCCAGCACTCAGGATGCAGAGGCAAGCAGATCTCTCTGAGTTCCAGGCCAGCCTGGTCTTCAAAGAGAGTTCCAGGACAGCCTCCAAACCTACAGAGAAACCCTGTCTAGGAGAAGAAAAAAAAAAAAAAAACAGAGTAACACAGTGTTCTTTCCTTGGAAGAGCAATCCTTTGTTTTTGAATTGTGTTCTTATGACTTGCAGGAAAGAAAATGTAACCATGGGAACAATAGTTATAATCGAGTAATAGTAAATTTTGTAACATTTTTTTGGGGCATATTGAAAGTTGGGAACTCTACCTTTTTTTTTTTCTCTACTCTTCCTATTAATTTATCAACTTGTGTTTTCAATCGTGTTTTTGAAATCCAGAATTGTGGAGACTGTTACCAAGTGACATTCAAGGGAATTTGAGTTTTTAATGATCTTGTGTAACATGGTAAATAAAAGGCCAGAGACAGACATTGAGGTTTAAGCTTCAAGCTGAAGATCAGAAAAGCTGTTACCTCTACCTCAGACTGAAAGACAATCCTGGATCTCATGCAATCCCAGACTGTTATGCTCTCCTCAATATGGCTAGAGAATCCCCTGAAACTGACTACTGAAGACCCTGCTCCTATCTTTTATATCTCTCTAGTGCTGAGATTAAAGGCGTGAGCTCTATTACTCTTTTGGACTGATTCAATCTCATGAAGCCCTGGGTGGCCTTAAATTCAGAGAGATCTATCTGCCTTTGTGTCCTGAGTCCTAGGATTAAAGGTGTGTGCCACCACTGCAATGATCTCTATAGCCTGAGGCTGACTTTGCTTTCTGAATCCTCAGGCAAGCTTTAATAATTCATAAATAATATATCACCACAATCTTGTCTATTCATTTACTAAAGGATCTCTCCAGGTTGACAGCTGCCAGGCTACTGTACTATTTACAAACCTCACAAAGTAAGAGCGGATGGTCTGTCCAACAACTGACTTCTCTTGTCAAAATGCTTTCTGATGCTTCCCTTTCCTGAGATTCAAGACTTAAATATTGAAGAAGCAAAGACCTTCCTTGAAAATGGGAGACTGTTTTAGTGTGACCATCCAAAGGCAAGAAGAACATGGGCTATAGATATAGAAGCATGTGTGAGTGGTGTCTCTGCCAGCTACTTACACGGCACCTGAAGCAGTTCTCTGGTCTTCAGTGTTTTCACCATAATAATAAAAATAAAACTACAGTTCTAAAAATGTGCTTGTAAAGAGTAACAGTTGTAATATATATCCATTTAATATCTATAACACAATAGTTACTCAACAGAATAGCCATTTCTACCTACTTACCAACACTTCTTTTAGTAAGAACTTAATAAGAGTGGTGATTTTGTGGATCTGCCATTATCCCTGCAGATCAAAAAAAAAAAACCAAAAAACAAACAAACAAACAAAAAACCCCACAGACTCCTTAATAAAATTAGCATTGGCAAACATCTCATAGTCTGGCCAACCATTAGCTCCATCTCATGCTCAAAAGGCTCACAAGAAGCTAAGGACTATGGTAGTTTTGCATGTCAATAATTCAATTCTGAAATGTATTTAACTGTAGAAAATAGCATGTCTTCAGTGTTCATCCTGAAAATTTTTGATCCATGTCTCTACTGACATAATATCAATTTGGATCATTCCCCTAAGTTCAGAGATCTTCCTCACCCCTTTTTCTAGTTAACATCTCCACCTCCCAGACTCAACCTCTATTCTGATTTCTGCCACCCTGGCTCAGCTTTACCCAATCTTGAATTTCACTGGCATGACATTATAGACTACTGTATGACCAGCTCCACATAATCCTTCCATATCATTGCATCTATGGAAGGACTTTCTAAAACTGCTAAGCAATACTCCATTGTATGAATAGAATATCCTATATATTTCATGGACATGGGAAAAAACACCTTGTTATTAATTTTCCGTGAGAAATATAACAGGCTGGTGGCCCAAACAGTGGGTTTAGTCTGGTCTATCTGTTCTCTCCTAGTCATTCATCACACAGAAAGCCCGACTCTTCAGAAAGAGTCTGGAATCTGAACAACGGGTGTTTGTTAGATGATGTAAATATCCAACCATTAACTGGGGTGTTCTGTCAAGAAACTTGATATTAGATAGGTGAGGCTGACATTTTCCTTGGTGACTGTTTTAACTTTGAGTACAATTACATTTAATAGCTTGTCACTGAGACATCGCATGTTATTGTTAACATTGGGCATTTCTTTCTTCCAAGAAGCTCTGCATATTGTAGTTTTTTGTTTTGTTAAATTGTTTGAGATTTCCCCCTTTCCTTCTATTCTCAGATCTTTTGTTTTTCTGTTTGATACAGGGTCACCTGTATCCCAGGCTGGTCTCCGATTCACTATGTAGCTGAGGATAATCTTGAACTCCTGAACCTCCTGCCTCTACCTCTCAACTGTAGGCATTGAGCTTGTGCACTTTCAAGCCCAGTAAGCCCAGGTCTTGCCTAAAGGACTTGATCTCCATTTAGCCTAAAGGATTACATATTAAATCTAATCCACAAGTCTGGGCTAGCTACTCGAAAGAGAACCCCACGAGTCAGTCCCATTTATTCTTCAGTACTAAAAGTCTGGGCAAAGATCCAGAGCTGTAATTCTAAAACCTATAGATGGTCAAGATAGATGATGCATCAGAAAACCAATCCAAAGTAATTTGGACAGACTGAAGCACAAAAGCAAACCAACATATAAAGTCTAAGTAAAACAATTTAAAGATTGATCAAAATTTTTAAACAACTTAAAAATTAATCAGTTTGGGGACTGAGGATGTAAATTAGTTGCATGAATCCATGAGTTCTATCCACAGTACCTAAGAAGCTGGGAATGGTGGTGTTGCCTGTAATCTGAGTACTCAAGAGGTAAAGGCAGGAGGATCAGAAGTTCAAGGCCATCCTCAACTACATAGCAAATTCTAGACCAGTTTGAGCTCTGTGAGACCCTGCATTTTTTATAAAAAAAAATATGATTTTGGAATAATCTGGTTGACTAAAATAGTTATTTATATCTAAAAGAGAAGAGCTACTTCAGCCATTTGTTTTCTTCTGTATTAAGTTCCTGGGTATTAATTTTCAATTCTGGCTACCGCAATTTAAGACATATTATACTAAATAAGTTACTGTAGCCATGGCATCACTAATTTATCCCTCCCACAAATATGAGAATATTTACTTTGTGCAGGAGTTATGGTACTGATGAAGGTTATTTACTCCTAACCTCCCATTAGTACGACAGTGTCTCAGAGCACTTACAGTCTAGAACTGGACCAAAATGAAATTGCTACCATCCATCTGGTGGCAGTATTTCCTAGTGTTTCCTGAATATCCATGGTGATTTCAAGCGTACTTTCCATGTAAATCCAATCCTCTTCTAAAGTGATGTCCAGTGTCACATGGTTGGAAAAAAGTAGGCTTGTTCAGAGGAATACTAGGTCAGTACAGCCATAGAGTAATTCTAGGCGTTTATTTGAGGGTTATACTATTCTCATTAAAATATGATCAGCCTACACACCTTTCTGATCTTTCATCTTTTCATTTTGAGACAAGATTTCACTATGTCTAGGCTTGAACTCATCATACTCCTCCTGCCTCAACCTCTCAAGTGCTAGAATTATAGGTATATTGACACCATGCCCAGCTCTGACCCTTTTATGTGCTCTGGGCCATTTGTTTGTTTTGAGACAAGGTCTCACTAAATAGCTAAGAGAGGCTTAGAAATGACTATGTACACCAGGCTGGCCTTGAACTCACAAGAACTCTGCCAGCTAACATGTCCATAGTGCCCATGCCACAGGACTAAAAATGCTGTTTTGGCCAACATGCCCATATACTCCTCCGTGTGACAATCATCAAAATTGGCATATGAGCCAGCATATCCATACATGCCCCCATAGTGCCATGTGCGGTAACAAGCTCATACATCTCTGCACATGTGACCAGACTCAGAGATGGAATGTAAGTTGACATGCACATATTTACCCCTATAACCAAGTATGGAGATGGCAGGTTGCCGTACAACCCCTCATATAACCAGGATTGTAAATGGCATATAAGCCAACATACCCATACATTCCGCATTTGACTCAGTTCAGAAAGGGCCTAATGATAAACATGGCCAGACCACCTCCCCCATGACAATGGGTCTAGAAATGGCATGTGGGCCACCATGCACATACATATTCCCCATGTGGCAGAGCTTGGAAGGGACATGTGGGCGATTATTCCCATACACCACCCCAATGTGACAGGGCTCAGAAAAGGTTTGTCACCAACACAACCACACACACACACACACACACACACACACACACACACACACACACACACACACACACTTTGATTCAGTATGGCATATAGGCCAACATGTACATACACACTCCATGTGACTGGGCTTGCAAATGGCATGCTGATCAACGTGCCAAGACACCACCCCAGTGTGACTGGGCTTGAATAAAGTTTGCAGTTCAACGTGCCCATTCTACACGCCACATGACAGGGCTAAGAAACGGATTGTGGAGCAACATGTCCATACACCAGCACATATGATCTGTCTCAGAAATGGCATGTAAGCTAACACACCCATACTTCCCCCATGTGACTGTGTTAAAGTCACAGCATGACCGTTAAAGGCTCACCCTCACATATGCCAGGGTGGAGAAATCATGTGATAGCCCTCAAAATTGGCAGGTGAGTCACCATGCCCATATGACCTCCATGTGACTGGGCTTGAAATGACATGTGAGTCAACATATCCATATGTCCCCCAATGTGACCAGGGTTGGAAATGGCATGTAGGAGAATATGATGATCATACAAATGTAGATGATGTTTCTGTTCTGCCTGGTACTGTAGTCATTTAGTCCCAAATAAATGCACAGAGGCTTATATTAAATATAAACTGTTTGGCTGATGGCTCAGGCTTCTTACTTGTTAGCTCTCTCTTAATTATTAACCCATTTCTATTAATCTATGTACCTCCACATGTTTGGCTTACCGGAGAATGCCCAGGCATCCTACCTCCCGGTGGCTACACGGCATCTCTCTCGAGTCTCTGTGTTTCTCTTCCCAATCCTCTCCTTGTCTGGTAACCCCACCTATCCTTCCTGCCTGGCTACATCCTGTCTGTCCATTGGCTGAAACAGCCTTATTCATCAACCAATAAGAGAAACATATATTCACAAAATACAAAAGGACATCCCCCATCATACAATTCTTACTCCACATGACCAAGCTCAAAACTGGCATGTAGGTCAGCATGCACATACATGCTCCCACAAGGCTGGTCTTGGAAAGGCATAGGGACCAAAATACCCATCCCACCCCCATATGAATGGCTTGATAATGGGAAGTGAACGTGTCCATCCATTCCCCCATGTGACCAGGCTTAGAAATGGCATGTAGGCCGAAAAGCCTCTATACTTCTCCATATGATCATCTCAGTAATGGGATATGGGAAAAATTGCCCCCACATACCCCAATTTTGCCCAGACTCAGAATTGCCATGCCCATACAGAACCCCTATAGGACCTGGCTCAAAGCATGCATGTGGGCCAACATGCCCCTATACTCCCATTTCCTGGGTCTCCAAAATTTCATGGCCCAACATGCCTCCCCAACACACACACCTCCATACATAGTATAACTAAGCTCAGATATGGCGTGTGGGCCAGCATGCCCCTGCATGTATCAGAAATGTCATGCAAACCCACATTCTCATACAGTAGTTCAATGTCACCACACTTGTAAATTTGTGGTCCAACACGCCCATACTTTCCCATCATGGCCAGGCTACTCTTCCCCCATGTGACCAGGCTAAGAAATGGTATGCAGGACAACATGCTCCTACACACCACCACCGTGTAATGAGCTTAGAAACAGTGTGTGAGTAAATACAGCCATACACGTACAGATTTGATATGGCTTAGAAGTATCATCTGAACCAACGCTGGACTTGGAAATGGCATGTGACAACATGACCATATCACTTCCTTTTAACCCACCATGTGACAGAGACTGAAAATGGTCCAATGCCATTTATGGGCCTGGTCACACTGAAGGAACATGTGGGTATGTTTGCCCACAGGCCACATTCTTTCTTTCATTCATTTGTTTTGTTTTGTTTTGTTTTGTTTTGTTTTGAGACAGGATTTCTCTGTGGCTTTGGAGGCTATCCTAGAACTAGCTCTTGTAGACCAGGCTGGTCTTGAACTCACAGAGATCCCCCTTCCTCTGCCTCCTAAGTGCTTGGACTAAAGGCGTGCACCACCACCGCCCGGCTACACAGGCCACTTTCAAACCCTATCACATGGGCAGTATTTGGGCATGTGGGCCCACACATCATTTCCAAGCCTGGTCTACTAGGGAGAATGTACAGGCAACGTTGGAACAGATGCCATTCTGGGCCCTGTCATATCTTGAGGTAGATGGACCTGTTGATGTACATATCATTTTCAAACTTGGTCATATTCATGGGCTGGGTCACATGTCAAAATTCATGGTGGCTCACTTACCGTTTCCGAGCCCGGTCATATGGGAGGTATGTGAGTATGTTGGCCCATGTGCTATTTATGACCCCAGAGCCAAGGAGGTGGTGTATGGGCACGACTTCTCATATGCTGTTTCCAAGCCAGTCCATACAGGAGAGTGAATTGACATGTTAGCCCACATGACATTTCTTAGCCCAGTCCTGTGAAGGGCTATTTGGACATGTTGAACCATAAGCCTTTTCTGAGCTTGGTCACGTGGAGTGCAGTTATGTGCATATTGGCACATATACTATTTGCAAATCTGATCTTCGGGGGAGAATGTATGGGCACTTTGGATCACATGCAACTTTTTATACCAGTCATATGCAGGGGTGTATCGACCTGTTCACCCACATGCTCTGCTGAGCTTAGTCACATTGCAGGTGTAAGGGTTTATTGGCACCTATGCTATTTCCAAGCCTGGTCATATGGGGTGGTGTATGGGCACTTTAGCTTACATGTAATTCCTGAGATTGGGTTATATGCTAGGATAGATGAACATATTTTTCACATGCCATGTCTGAGTCAGTCATATGTAAGGGTGAATGGACATATTGGAGCACTGTATGAGAGTGGCTAGCCCACATGCCATTTTCATACAGTTCATACAGAAGAGTGAATGGACACCCTGGCCCTCGTACCATGTCTTACACTGGTCTTATATGGAGTGTATGGACTTGGTGGCCCATAAACCTTTCTGAACCAGGTCACATTGCGTGGTGTAAGTGCATGTTGGCCCTCGTGCCATTTCTGAGCCCAGGTACACTAGGGAGTGGGGTGTATGGGCATGCAGGCCTACATGGCATTTCTGAGCCTCATTATGAAGAGAAGTGTGTGAGAGTGTTTACTCAGATGCCATTTAAGAGCCCAGTTATGCCGGGCGTTGGTGGCGCATGCCTTTAATCCCAGCACTGGGGAGGCAGAGGCAGGTGGATCTCCGTGAGTTCGAGACCAGCCTGGTCTACAAGAGCTAGTTCCAGGACAGCCTCCAAAGCCACAGAGAAACCCTGTCTTGAAAAAAAAAAACAAAAAGCCCAGTTATAGCTTGAGGCATATGGCCATATTCACCATATTCACACGTGGCATTTCCAAGGCAGGTCACATGGAGAGGTATGTGGACATGTTGGCCTACATGGATATTTTGAGTTCAATCACATGGAGGTCTGTGTGGGCATGTTGACCAACATTCCATTTCCAATCTTATTAGCACTGGATGGTGGATATGCATGTTGGCCCATGTGACATATCTGAAACTGGTCACATGGGCAATGTATGGGAATGCTGGCCCACATTCCATTTCTAAGTCTGGTCATACTGCAGTACTGTATGTGTGACCATGTTGGCCCACATGACAGTGTGTGTGTGTGTGTGTGTGTGTGTGTGTGTGTGAGAGAGAGAGAGAGAGAGAGAGAGAGAGAGAGAGAGAGAGAGAGAGAGAGAGAGAGAGGCATACGCTGTGTACATAGTCAGCAATCCAGAAAGGGTATTCAAGAAATGAGTAACAATAGTCACCTGTGGGAACAAGGCAGGGTCAGACACAGGGTGGATGAAATTTAATGCTGGTATTTTTCTAAGACAATGTCTTACTATGTAGGCCAGGCTGGCTTCCAGTTTGTGATCCTCCCAAATGTTTTAGCTTCCCAAATGCTGGGAATGAAGGTGTGCACCCTGATGCTTTGATACTGATGCCCTTTTCCTTCCTTCTCCCCCTTTCTCCTCTCTCTCTTCTCCTCTTCCTTTCCACTTCTCATTTTTTGGTTGCTGTGATAAGATTCTCAACAAAAGTACCTTAAGGAAGAACAGGTTTATTGGGGCTCACCCCTTGAAGTTACAGACCATCAAGGCAGGGAAGGTACAGCCACAGAAACGTGGCATAGCTGGTCACATTGCATCCACAGTCAGGAATGCTGGGCCTCAGTTGTCTCTTGTTTATTCTGTCCTGGACCCCATTCCATCGAATGGTGTTACTCACAGTTATGGTTGCTCTTCCTTCTTGAGTAACTCAATCTAGAGACTCCCTCATGGACATTCCCAGACTGCTGTCTTTCATGAGATAATTGGTTTGTTCAGTAATAAAATGTATAGAACCTTCTGGGGGGAAAGTATATAAATGGACAACTATTGAATAATAACATAATATGTACCTACTGCTACTGTGCCAAGTACTGTTCTAGCTACAGTACAGTGCAGAAAGGCAGACCTTTAAAAAAAAGGAGGAGTCAGGTCATTCCTTCTCCAGTCCTCAAGTCCATGGAACAAAACCATGCCCTACTCACAGAACAACCAGGGGTTTGAAAATGCAGTGCCTGTACTTTAGACATTACATGGCAAGTCCCCTATGGCATTCTACCCAGGAGTCTGGTGGCCAGCAGTGCCCTGCAGTGGACAACTTTGTCATTGCAGGGCCTCAGGAAAGAAGCCGGAGCCAGTGCTTGCTTTGGTGCCACACTTTGGGCGCAGTCAGATGGCTGGCAGGTCAGACCCTCTGTTAAGCTTTGCAGAGATATTTCACTCAGCCTTGCTTCCCAGAGTCGGCCATGCTAAACACCTTTAGAAGAGTCCTTTACTGGGTGATCTGTAACTCTCTTTTTGGAACAGCAGGACCGTGAGAGATGAGGACCCAGGACAGGGAAGTATTGATAAGGACAGGACATCAAATTCTGGGGACCTCTCAACCTGCAATATCTTGAAGCCAAGGTGTGAATCATGTTGCCAGTATGTATGCCTCCTGGCCACTGAGATGCATGTATTTGGCTCATTTACATCCAATATCATTGTTACCATGTAGGTTTTGTTGTTGTTGATTTTCTTTTTATGCTTTCTTTTTGTCTCTTTGGGAATCCCACCACCCAGCTTCCAAATAAATACATGGAGACTTATTCTTACTTGTGAATGCCCAACCTTAGTTTGGCTTATTTCTAGCCAGTTTTTCTAACTTAAATTAAGCTGTTTCTCTTCTTCTACATTTTGCCTCTTGGCTGTTTATCTTTCTTCATTCTATATGTCTTTCTTCCCTTCTTACTTCGTGGCTGGTTGTATGGCTGGCTGGGTGGCTAGCTCCTCGCTCTTCTCTTGAATCTTGAGTTCTCCTCCTATTAATTCTCTCTGCCTGCCAGCCCTGCCTATCTTTTCTCCTGCCTACCTATTGGACATACAGCTCTTTATTAGACCAATCAAGGGTTTTAGACAGGCAAAGTGACACAGCTTCACAGAGTTAAGCAAATGCAACATAAAAGAATGCAACACATCTTTGCATCATTAAACAAATATTCCACAGCATAAACAAATGTAACACATCTTTAACTACTATTCCACAACACTACCATGTAGATATTTTCCCCCTTCTGTGTGTGTGTGTGTGTGCTTGTGCATATGTGTGCTGATGCATGTGCATATGCTTGTATAGGCCATAGGTTAGCATCATGTGCCTCTTCTATTATTCTCCACCTTATTTTGTTAAAGATTTATTTTATTATATGTGTATGAGTGTTTGCCTGCATGTTTGCATGTGAGTATGTGCATGCCTTGCCTAGTGCACACAGAGGCCAAAAGAGGATGTTAGAGACCCTGGAGCTAGAGTTACAAGCCGTTATGAAGTGCCATGTGGATGCTGGGAACTGAACCTGAGTCCTTGCAAGAGCAGAATGTAATTGGAGTTTTCTCGTCCCACCCACTGGTTCCCAAATAACCACTCTAAGGCTTAACATTAATTATAATTGGTTGACCAATGGCTCAGGCATATTACTCACTAGCTGTCATAATTACATTAACTCATATTTACTAATTTGTGTATCTCTACATGGCTACGGCTTACCGGTAATGTTCTGGCATCTTACCCCTTTAGCAACTACATGTGTCTCCTTGACTCTGCCTTCTTTTTCTCCATAACTCTGGATTTTATTCTGCCTTGCCATTGGTCAAATCAGCTTTATTTATCAACCAATAAAAGCAACACGTATTCACAGCATACAGAAGGACAATCCACATCAGCAGAAAGTGCTCTTTTTTAATTTATTTATTTATTTATGTATGTATTTATTTATTTTGGTTTTTCAAGACAGGGTTTCTCAGTGGCTTTAGAGGCTGTCCTGGAACTAGCTTTTGTAGACCAGGCTGGTCTTTTACTCACAGAGATCTACCTGCCTCTGCCTCCGGAGTACTGGGATTAAAGGCATGTGTCAACACTGCCTGGCTCAGAAAGTGCTTTTAATCCCTGAATCATCCCTCCAGCCCCTCTACCTTATTCTTTGAGACAGGGTCTTTCACTGAACTGGGAGCTCATCAACTTACTACAACTAGCTGGCTAGTGACTGCCAGAGATCCTCCTGACTCCACCTCCCCAAAGCTAGGGTTACAAGCACAAGCCACGACACCCAGCTTTTATTTGATGGGAGGGTTCTAGACTCAGGTCCTCAAAGTTGTATAGCAAGAACTTGGCTACTCATTCCATTTTTATAGATGAGGAAACAGATACAGTGGTATTGCAGAGCCAGCCAGGCATATTAAATGATATAGTGAGCCATTTAAGTCTGATCCCAGAGCCTGTTGCCCCTTAAGACCCCTCCCCACACCTCTGGGGCCCTAGGGTGGGAAAGGAGGGAGACTACTCCACAACTTTCTCTCTACCCAAGGCCCAGCATCCGCCAGGTGACCACATGTTATGAACTGAACAATGGGGTGCAGAGTTCTTCCCGAACAATTCTTTCCTACCCATAATCCTTTACATAGCATACCCAATTCTCTCCAAACCCAGGATTTGCCCCTCCTCAGCCCCATATTTCCTTTGAGTATAAATATAGAGCTCTTCTTATTTGCCTAACTTTCAGAATTGTCACCCCTGATCCATAGCCATCTGGAATATGTTCCTTTTTGTACAAAAAAGCCTTTGTCTTCTTATGAAAATGATCAGGTTCTGCCTGTAAATGTATCCAGCATTAAAGGTGGTGGAATGAGGACGCCTCATGGAAAAAGAAAGCAGTGTATTTCTTTGCATTTGAATACTTCCAGGACATTACTTTGGCAGCAAATCAGCTCTGGGTTGGACCCCAGAATCCTCACTCTTACGGTGCCATGGGCCTCTGGAAAAACTGCTGAGCCTTCTGTGCCTCTTGGATACTTTTTTTAATGCACAAAATTGGACCTATAGAGGAACAGTGAGATTAAATTATGTGGGAATAGGGTCACAGTAGAATATTGGGAGGGGGCACTAGCACTGTGTTTGCACACTGTGCTAAAAAGCAAGATCTAGCATTGGGTTGAATTTTTATAATTCTGATATGATGTGGAAAATGGTCTGTCCACATGTCTGCAGCTGCCGTCATGAGATAGGAAAATATCTGTGGCTTCCGTTGGTGGTGAAAGGACAGGTGCTACCAGTGTTAATGGGGTTTATTGCCTGTGTTCACCAGGAAGGAGAGACTGGATTTCAATGAAAAGTTAGGGAAAATAAAGACAGAATCTCCTTCCTCCCCAACTTTACATTCTAGAGAATTCTAATCATGGGGACTACAGACCCCAGGATCTCCCTAGCTCTTCTGTGATGGTGAAACCAAAGGACATGCTCAGAAATGATGACTCATTCCTGGTGGCCTCTTTTGACGCTCTCGTTGTTGAGGCTGGAAATTAATAATTTATAAAATCAGTGTTCTGGGTAGCTGACTCTCCAAAAGAACCCTTGCTGTACAAGCACGTGTCTGTCCCCGTGCTGAGAGCTGCCCTTGAGGGGTAGGGGCTATTACTCTTTGTAGGAAAGAGAAAGGCGAGACTGAGAGGGGAAGAAAGAGCCCCCGGTTTCAGGTTTCAGGTTGCTTCATGCCCCTCCCTTCCCACTAAACCAGATGCGTCCCCCACACGCCCAAACACATTTTTCCAAACTATTTTATTTCAAAGTCGGGCATAGTGGTATACTCCATTAATCCTGGCACTGAGAAAACAGAGGCAAGTCAATCTTTGTGAGTGTGAGGCTAGCCTGCTCTATATAGTGAGTTCCAAGCTAGCCAGGGCTACATAGAAAGATCCTGTATTAAAAAATATTTAATTCCATATTTAATTATGAATACTTGTCTGTGTGTGGGTTTGTGCACATGAATATAGGTACCTAAACAGGCCTGAGGAGAATGCTCTGAATCCCTTGAAGTTGGAGTTACAGGCAGTTGTGAGCAGTTTGATGTGGGTGCTGAATGCGAAACTTAGGTCCCTCAGAAAGGGCTGTTCTGATTCTACCCACTGATCCATCTTTCCAGTCTCTTGTTTTGTTTTTGAGGCAAGATCTTGCTATAAGACTCAGGCTGGTCTCAAACTGACCTTTGCTATGCAGCCTAGGCTGGCTTCAAATTTGCAATCCTCCTGCTTCTGCCTGCCTAGTGCTGGGATTACAGGTGTGCACTGCCACACCGCTCCCTTAACACATTTTATTTTAGACTTGAGATGACTCATAATAAAGTTGTTGTAATAATAATAGTTTAGGGCTGGAGAGATGGCTCAGCACTGACTGCTCTTCCAGAAGACCTGGGTTCAATTCCCAGCACCCACATGGCAGCTCACAACTGTAATTCCAAGATCTGACACCCTCACACAGACATAATACAGACAAAACACCAATGCACAAAAAATTAACAAATTATTTAAAAAAATAATAGTCTACCCAACAGGAGGAGACTATTCCATACTTGTGGATCTTTCTATCACCACCAGCATTATCAAGAAATGGCTAATCCTAATTGCTTATTTTACTCCAAAGCCTGTTCAAAGGAGTTAACTCAGTTGACCTTCCAAATGACAAGCTGCTGCTATAGTTTGGATGTGGTTTGTCCCCTTAGGGGTTATGTGTTGGAAGCTTGAACTTCAGAGTGTCCATGTTGGGAGGTGGTGGAACCCTGAAGGAGGCTCAGAAGAAGACAGCTCATTGGGGAGCATTGTCCTTGGAAGGGATTAATTAATTCAGTTTTCATGGAATTCTAGAAAGTTCTAAACAAAGTGAGTTATTATAAAAGAGCTAATGTTGTCCTCTCTGGCCATGTGATTGTTCCTTCTCAATCATGTCCCCATGACAGCATCCACTACCCTGTAAAATAGCCAGAGGCCTCTGCCAGAGATCCAATGGGTGGGACTGCCCATTCTTAGCCTTCTAGCCTCCAAAACTATGCATTAAATAAATCTCTTTTCTTTACAAAGTACCCAGCCTTGGGTGTTTCATTGTAGCAATGCAAAATGAGCTAATACACATGTCATGTTATTATCGTCATTTCAAAGATGAAGACACCAGAGGTTAGAAAAGTTATAACATTTGATTAAGGGTCACACAGCTATCAAGCCGATGTGAACCATGGAAATGTGGCTGGGGCATCCTCTCTTTTTTCAGTAAGTGGTTTCTATTGAGGTAGAACATGTACTTAGCAAAGAGCATAAACTATGTGCCATGAAGTTTCATAGTGAGCATGCCACCCAAATCAGAAAGTGGAAATATGCCAGCACTGAACGGCTCCTGGTCCCTTCCTGGAAGTCATTAAACTCTCCTCCCTTCCCCACTATAGCCTCTGCTCTTAATTTCTAGCATCATCGATTAGTTCTGTTTTGTTTTGAATTTATGTAAATGATCTTTCACTCTTTACCATTTTGCTCCTACTCATTCTAATGGCCTCAGAGTCTAAACAATAACCTTTTATGTCTAGTATATGAACAAACAGGTATCACCAATGGCTCAGCAACCCTCTGATCTCCCATGCCACTGTGATGGGAAGGAGAATCCAATCCACATTTTGGAGGGGGTGCTGATTGCTTCTGCTGATTCAGGGTCCTCCAGCCTCAGTTACTGTTGTGGAATGTTGACACTGGAGATTGGGAATCTTTGTGTGAACAAAGTGTTCTGCTGCCCTAAAATGTTCTGATCCCAAACATCTTGTCTTTGCCCTTACTTTCCCCGTGGTTGGCAACAGCCTCTCTTCCCCCACGTGCTTGGCTTCCTCCTTCAAGCACCCACTGTCACTCTCGGGTAAGACTGACTCCAACCCATGGCATGCAGCCCACGTGCTCTGTCTTCCTCTCCCTGCCTCCTGCAGACTAAGCACATCCGGCATGATGTTCCACATACATGTGCAAATGTGTATTGTCGGTCTACCTCCATTAGTAATAAGTGCTTCTCCTGGACTGGGGAGATGACTCAGTAGGTCAAGTGCTTGCTTCACAATCATGAAGACCTGAATTTGGATCCCCAGCACTCCCATAAAAGCTGAACACACTGAGAGGCAGAAAACGGTAGATCCCAGAACCGGATAGTCTACTTCAAACAGTAACTCCAGGTTCAGTGAGAGACCCTGTCTCAAAAATCAGGTGGAGAGAGTGATAGGGGAGGGCACCCAATACCAAACTCTAACTTCCACACACATATGCATGGTGCATACCTGCATGCTCTCTCTCTCTCTCTCTCTCTCTCTCTCTCTCTCTCTCTCTCTCTCTCACACACACACACACACACACACACACACACACACAAAACTTCTAACTTCCACACACATATACATGGTGCATACCTGCATGCTCGCTCTCTCTCTCTCTCTCTCTCTCTCTCTCTCTCTCTCTCTCTCGCACACACACACACACACACACACACACACACACACAAAACTTCTAACTTCCACACACATATACATGGTGCATACCTGCATGCTCTCTCTCTCTCTTTCTCTCTCTCTCTCTCTTCTCTCTCTCTCTCTCTCTCTCTCTCTCTCACACACACACACACACACACACACACATACACCAACAATAACAAAAATGTTTTCCCAGCTGCTGTGGCCTTGTTCCCAGATTTATATGGCACACAGTAGGTACTTGATACAACCTGCAGTGGAAAGAAAAATTAATCAGCATGGAACTTCCCCATCAAGACACAAAAAGCCTCTGCGGGGGCAGGATACATCGAATTTAAATCCAGGGCTTTGCTAATAGGGGCTGTGTTGCGATTGCAGCCAGTGTCTATTCCTCAGCTGAGGCAAAGACTGGAGATTGGGAGAAAACAGGCCAAAATTCATCTGCCCCTCACCAGGCTGCTATGGTAGCCTCCTGTTAGTGACTCTAGTCAGCCTGTCCCTCACCAGGCTGCTATGGTAGCCCCCTGCTAGTGACTCTAGTCAGCCTGTCACTCACCAGGCTGCTATGGTAGCCTCCTGTTAGTGACTCTAGTCAGCCTGTCCCTCACCAGGCTGCTATGGTAGCCTCCTGTTAGTGACTCTAGTCAGCCTGTCCCTCACCAGGCTGCTATGGTAGCCCCCTGCTAGTGACTCTAGTCAGCCTGTCACTCACCAGGCTGCTATGGTAGCCTCCTGCTAGTGACTCTAGTCAGCCTGTCCCTCACCAGGCTGCTATGGTAGCCCCCTGCTAGTGACTCTAGTCAGCCTGTCCCTCACCAGGTGACTGTGGTAGCCTCCTGCTAGTGACTCTAGTCAGCCTGTCACTCACCAGGCTGCTATGGTAGCCTCCTGCTAGTGACTCTAGTCAGCCTGTCACTCACCAGGCTGCTATGGTAGCCTCCTGTTAGTGACTCTAGTCAGCCTGTCCCTCACCAGGCTGCTATGGTAGCCCCCTGCTAGTGACTCTAGTCAGCCTGTCACTCACCAGGCTGCTATGGTAGCCTCCTGCTAGTGACTCTAGTCAGCCTGTCACTCACCAGGCTGCTATGGTAGCCTCCTGCTAGTGACTCTAGTCAGCCTGTCCCTCACCAGGCTGCTATGGTAGCCCCCTGCTAGTGACTCTAGTCAGCCTGTCCCTCACCAGGTGACTGTGGTAGCCTCCTGCTAGTGACTCTAGTCAGCCTGTCACTCACCAGGCTGCTATGGTAGCCTCCTGCTAGTGACTCTAGTCAGCCTGTCACTCACCAGGCTGCTATGGTAGCCTCCTGCTAGTGACTCTAGTCAGCCTGTCACTCACCAGGTGACTGTGGTAGCCTCCTGCTAGTGACTCTAGTCAGCCTGTCACTCACCAGGCTGCTATGGTAGCCTCCTGCTAGTGACTCTAGTCAGCCTGTCACTCACCAGGCTGCTATGGTAGCCTCCTGCTAGTGACTCTAGTCAGCCTGTCCCTCACCAGGCTGCTATGGTAGCCCCCTGCTAGTGACTCTAGCAGCCTGTCCCTCACCAGGTGACTGTGGTAGCCTCCTGCTAGTGACTCTAGCCAGTCAAAAACACCTGGCCCCAAAGCTTCACAAAGAAGCACCTGCCAGTCCAGAGGTAATAGGACTCTTGTATGCTGCAGGCATTGGGGAGGGTGTGGGTTCAGGCAAATGAGCTACATCACATACAGATATAAAGGACTGCAACCATCAGGACTTATTTCCTGTCAGTGCTCACCAGGATGGAGGGTGGTCCAGAGCAACTGCATCTGGCTAAGGCAATAGGGGAGGCAGGGGATGGGCGGGCCTTGGCTGAAATCCAGGAGTTGGCTCTGAAGTGGTTCATGGAGACACAGGCACCCTCTATCCTGCAGAATGGAGCTCTGCCCCCCTGGTTTCATGGATTCATCACCCGCAAGTAAGACTGCCCCTGACAACATGGCCAGCATGGCCCACAGTTCCTCAGGACAGAATATTGCCCAAGAATACTGGAACTCTGGGCTCCTGACCTTTCTCTCACTAGCCAGAACCCTGGGGGTGGAGGGGACAGATTAAGGAAGCTTCTGAAGGCAGGAATGAAGGGCATTTCCCTCCTGGGGTCTTTGCAGCTATGGGAAGGACAGAAAGTGGACCTGTCGGGGCTGGGCATGTTTAGATGAGCTCTGAGACTGTGTCATGCACCAGCTATTGTCACTAAGCTAGAGAACTGGCCAGGAAACCTAGACACATGCTTATCCTGGCATAGGGGCCAGAATGTGGGATTTGGCATTTTGATTGCTCTAGATTGCCAAGCTTCCCAATACTAGATGGAGGAAGGAATGAGAGGCAAAGCCCACCAGGTCCTGGCCCAGTGCCTCACACAGCACCAGAGACAGTTTTCTGAATAACATGAGGCTGCATGTTCAGGGGGGACCTGCGTGCCTGCTTTAATACTCTGCTGTCACTGTCTCCACACTCTTTGTTAGGAAATAAGGGATCCTACATAATCATTTGGCACTGACCCCTACAAATTACGAAGGTAGCTCTGACTTGGTGAGTAAGTGGATAAAGAAATATATGGCCTGTGTTCTGCCAAGCCAATAAAAAAAAAAGAAGCTAGAATTTTCTGCCGTGCCTCCAAAACACTTGACATTGTGTAAAAGGACATGAAAGGAGTTGGGGGGGGGCGGGGGTGAGTTCCTGTAAACTTCTCTTGTAGCCAAGCTTGAGACATAGCAGCAGCTCTTTGCTGCAGAAACTCTTAAGCAGTACACATCTTGCATAACTGTACACCTAGCCCCAAGAGAGGGATTCCTGCCAATGCAAAAGTCTCCAGCCCTGTGGCATCATTCTCACTATGTAGTTATCCAGGTGGAAAGCAAGTAGCTGCAGGCAGTGTCCACTGCACCGGCTGGCAAGGCCTCAGTGGGGAGGGGAAGGCGCCTCAGGACTCACATCCAACTCCAGGCTGAGTCTCTAGTTTGCTCATGTGAGCCAGGACCAAGCATGGATTGCACCTTAAGAGGCCTCAGAGCCAGTCAGAGGTCTAAGAAGGTTCTCTATCAAGGGCTAAAAGACTGCCTCAATCTAGGACTCAAAGCCAAGGCTTGCAAGGATCCCGAGGCAGGTCTAATTCAGACTGCTTGGTTGTTATGAGGGGTACAAACCCCAGTTAATGGCATGTCCTCTGTTCAGGCAGACAGAGCAGCTACTCAGGGACAAAGCTCTTGGTTCCTTCCTTGTCCGCCTCAGTGATCGGGCCGTCGGCTACATCTTGTCTTACAGGTAAGTGGGAAGCCCTTTATGAAGGGCCAGGCAGCCTCAAAACTCCATAACCCAGAGCCTGCTTATAAACAGGGAGGCCCAGAAGCCCTGTCTGGTTTTGCCTGGGCCCCAGCTCCATGATCCATCCGTCCCATGCTTGGCCAACCCTTTTGGAGCAGCAGCACTGACCATATGCCAAGGACAGTGCTGCAGCCTCCAAAGGGGTGAGGGGAGGCAGATAAAACACCTTCCTGCTGGGCACAGGTGAACTCTGAGCCCAGTAAGGGAGGAATAGCTATTTGCTGGTGGGAAGAAGGCATGGTTGGGTATAACAAGATCTTCTAGCAGATGGACTGGCATGAACAGAAGTGTAAGGTTTTGAGAGCCCCCAGGTCTCTAGGTGCAGCAGGATACAGGGTATCCGGGGACAGGATAGCTTTGTATGAGAATTCTGATACAGAGAAGGGATCCAAGCAGACTGTCACTTCACCCGGGTCCTCCTAACAGCATAAGGAGGGAGAACTGCAGATAGTCTAGAGGTGTAAAGGCTGTGGGGGACCCATGCCATCATTGACTATGAAGATCTTGGGTCTTAGTCATGTAAGGCTATGAGACAAAAGAGGAGGAGACATGGGCCTAGTACGAAGTCAGAGGTGATGACGGCAAACCCCGGTCTGAAAGTGGGCTGAGTTGGGAAGGTAGAAGGCTCTCACTGGAGACCTGGAAGGAGGCCAGGGCTGCAGGGCAAACTTCCAAGTCTTCAGATTCTGATTCAAATTATGTGCACAGACTCTCCTTGTTCAGATCCTATCCCAGAGGAAGTTTCTTTGCCTCTCCGTGCCCCTGCCATCTCATATGTAAAATAGGAACATTCTAGTTATCTACCATATCACAGGACGACTGGAAGTGCTCAATAAGATGACGCTTTTGAAAGTGCCTGGCACAGAGTGCACAAGCCATGGAAGGTCTAAACAAATATTAATCATTGATCAGAACTCATTTCCCCCAGACACTACTTTGGGCACTTTGAAATATAACAAGTAAGCATTTTTCAAATCTCTTTTCAGTTTTGATTTTCCTTTATTCTGTATTTCTTTGAGCTTCTCTCTCTCTCAGGAGACCTTAGGCAGAATGCCGCCTTATAAAAGGCAGTGAGAGGAAGTGCTCAGAGAGGTAGAAATAGTCCAAAGGGACAGAAGAGTCCAGAGATGAGCAGCATCCTGATTCACACCGTTCCTAGTTTTCCTATAATTGGCACAAGGCACATGATATGCAAATTAGGGGGTGTACAAGGTACAACAATTAATAACAATACAAGGATCATAGATCCAAGGTAGAAAACAATAATCTTTCTTAAAAGAAACAAGAGAACAGTCCAATAAGCAAACTAACTGCCTTAGAATGGGATAAACAAAATTTTCTTAGACATAAAAAGCACTCACTATAAAAGACTGGTATATTTGGATGTGAAGGCAATCTGGCTGTGATATCTGTCACCCCATTGATGGCCAGGATGGACTCAGCTGGTCTGGATGGCTGGATGGAGTGTCTCCTTCCTCCCTCGCCACAACATGTGCATCCTTCCTGAAATTGAAGAGAACGGCCTTCCCAGAATAGAGGAAGAACCCCACACAAGCTCTCTGTGTATGTGTGTATATGTATGTGTGTGCATGTGTGTGTGTATGTATGTGTGTGTGTATGTATGTATATGTGTGTGCATGCGTGTATGTATATGTATATGTGTGTGTATTCGTGTGTGTATGTATGTGTGTGCATGTGTGTGTATGTGTATGTGTGCGTGAATGTATATATGTATGTGTGTGCATGTGTGTGTATGTGTATGTGTGCGTGAATGTATATATGTATGTGTGTGCATGTGTGTGTATGTGTATGTGTGCATGAATGTATGTATGTATGTGTGTGCATGTGTGTATATTTGTGTGTGTATATGTGTGTATTCATGTGTGTATGTATGTATGTGTGTGCATGTATGTATGTGTATGTGTGTGTACATATCTTTTGATTTATCTTGCTCCTGCTGCTCTTTGGCATATTCTCAGTAGATGTCAGCACATGCATTCACAGAAGATAAGCGTAACAGCTATATTTATAACAACCTCAATAAGGAAACAGCCCAAATACCCAACAGACTATAGGTTTTCTATCAGATGAGACACTACACATAACTTTTGAAAGGAAGAAGTTAAATCTACTTGGACCTTAGTGAATTTGAAACAAAATACATCTAGTGAAGGAAATGAGATACAAATGAGGATTTTTGCATAATTTTCATTTATTTGAAATTCCATAAAGGAAAAAACAAAGTATCGCAATAGGGTCAGAGAGAGGCCACCTGTGGCAGGGAGGGGCCAGGCAAGGTTTTATATCCTGATCTTCACATGGTTACACGGGCATGACGTGTGCTTCACACCCATGATGTGTGTTCTGTGTTTAAATCATTCTTGCATTAAATAAAAGAAAAATCAAGAGGGTGGGACTTTGTAGGAGGGGAGGTTCAGTTGTTCTGGAGGATGGGGTCTGGATGAAGCTGAATGGTAAAGGGTTGGATCGTGTCGTTACTGGAGGCTTTGGTACTTCCTTCCTCAGTGTTTTTATGTTTATGGGTTGTTACTGTCTTTCATTCATTTTGAGCTTCTAAAATACAGTATTAGCCAAGCATGGTAACTCATACCTCTTGTCCTAGCACTGGAGAGACTGGGGCAGGAGGATCCACCTGAGTTTGAGGCCAACCTGGACCATATAGCCGTAGGCTAGCCTGGACTATAAAGTGAGATCTTCTCTCAAGAATAAATGAGTAAACAATTAAAGGATTTAAAGTTAAGATAGCTAAGTAAGCCAGGCGTTAGTGGCACACACCTTTAATCCTAGCACTCGGGAGGCAGAGGCAGGCAGATCTCTGTGAGTTCAAGGCCAGCCTGGTCTCCAGAGCAAGTGCCAGGATAGGCTCCAAAGCTACACAGAGAAACCCTGTCTCCGGAAGAAAAAAAAAAAAAAAGATAGCTAAGTAAATAGGGCTGGGGGCATGGTTCAATGTCACAGCACTTGCACAGCATGTGTGAGGCCATTTGAGCCCCCTGCCCCCGCCATTCCCCTAGGAACACATGGGGAGGGTAGCACTTGGTCAGATGAGTCTATGATGGAAATCGTCAGAGGCATAGCTGGCCCACTTGTAGCCAGCAGTCCAACCCAGCCCACCTGTAATTGTGTTGCAGGGGTAGTGATCGATGCCGTCATTTTGTTATCAACCAGCTCCGAAATCGACGCTACCTTGTCTCAGGAGACACCCTCAGCCACAGCACTCTGGATGAGCTCTTACGCCATTACCAGGAGGTGCAGCTTGAGCCTTTTGGGGAGACCCTTGCTGCTGCTTGCCCACGGGTAGGCACCCTTCTTCCCAGAGTGAGGGAGGTGGGACAGGGTGTCAGACTTGGGGCGGCAATTACACAGGCACATCTTATCAAGGGAACTCAGAGGAGTCATGGCCCTCATTCAACAACGTACCTTACCCACAGTCAGAAACCTAGTGGGATGTTCCCCTGCCGTCCCGGCAGGCAGTTTGAGGCTGCCAGTGTATGACTATAGCATGTTATATTGTATCCTCACTGCCTACAGCTAGAGGAAAATGACCTGTATGATGCTGTCAACACGGGTTTCCAGCAGACTAATATGGAAAATCCAGCTGCCATGGAATTTCCCACTGTGGTTGCTGACAAGACCACCAGCCCCCGCCTTCCTGCAAAGCCTCAGGTCTCCTTCCTGCACACCAAGAAAGACCTGGATGTGAATTCCTGGACTCTCTTGAAAGAGGAGAATGTGGAGGTGAGGAGGATTCTGTGCCACATTGGCTGATGGCTGCTAGCTTGGGATGTGGGTGGGGGTCATGCCACAGCCAGGTCCTTAGAAACCACCAGAGCAGTATCTTCAGGCATAGAGGGTGAACATCAGGCCCACAGTGTAAGAAGCATAACTTAGTGTCAGTCCCCAGGGATTCACCAATGCTATCGCCTGCCCTGGTCATCTGGATAGAGTTCAAACCTAGACTAGACTTTTCTGCTTTCTCTCCGAGAGACTTTATGTGAGGCACATACTCTCTGAGTCTATTTACCATTCCCGATGTTTTTGGGAGGCCTCAATGAGAACAGTTATGAGATACCCGAAAACCACTTAGTAAACTGTAAAACGGGATGTCTGTCTGATGGGATAGGCTCAGAGAATGTCCTTGATACCTAGACCACAGCATACCAAGGGTTTGGTTTTGGTTTTGCTTTAGTTTTGTTTTTCCAGACAGGGTTTCTCTGTGTAACAGCCCTGGCTGTCCTGGAACCCACTCTGTAGACCAGGCTGGCCTCAAACTCACAGAGATCTGCCTGCCTATGCCTCCTGAGTGCTGGGGATTAAAGGCGTGCGCCACCATGCCCAGCTGCCAAAGGACTTCTTAAACTCAAAATACAACCTAAAATCCCCAGGGTTTACAAGAGCATCTCCAGTATCCAAACCTCCTTCCCTTCCTCACCATGGCCGCATTGGCTTTCTAAATCTCCCTTAAGCCCACCAGCCTTTGAACTTGCTGTATACTCTGCCTGGGTCTCTTCTTTCCAGAAAGTGATGTCACTTGTCTCTTACTGCATTTCGTCTCTCCTTAAAAACGCCACCTGACCTACAGCCCATGCCGCCATTCCCACTTGTTATTTTCTCTACTGTTACCTGCCTTGCTCTCCACGGCACTGATCATGAGCTGACATGACACTACCTATGAAGCATTTTCATATATCATATGCTACATCAAATCCTTGTATACTCTTTAGCACAGCCCCCATGGTGTGGGTTTCCAAATTAGAATGTAAACTCAAGCTGTCCTCAGGTCTTAAGACGGCCTGTCATGTAGTTGGTACTCAGTAAATACTTGTTGAAAGGATCTATGACCAATAGGCTTGGGATAAAGCTACTCTGTAAGGGTATGTAGCCATGAGTGAGTGAGCTCATGGGGACCTGAGGGACCAATGGACCATGCTGGAGGCAGGAGGACCAGGCAGGATGAGTTTGGGTTGGCTGTCAAACTGGTTACCTTGGATGCTAAGGAAAAGACTGTACTTAGAATCATAGAGACAGGAAACATGAAGGTCATGAACCAACCCTTGCATATGCTAGCCAAACTGAAGCAAAAAAGGGGAAGGGAGGCTTATAAAGATAGCTCGGGGGTATGAGGTCATGGTAACAGTGGGGTGCTTTTAAAGACATTCTCTGTCCCTCTCTCCCAGGCACACATTCGAGTGCCCCCTATTCCTCAGAGGAGTCCCTCTTTTCTGGATGAGCCTTCTGCAGGCCCCAATGACATCATTTACGCAGACTTGAAGAAGATGAACTTGGCACAGCAAGGCCTGGGCACAGATATGTGTGGCAGGCACAGGCTACCTCCAGCTGGCTGCCTGGCTTGTTCTCCAGGCAGGAAGTCCTCAAAGAAACTCTCAGATGAAGACCAGAGCAACCCCAATAGTCCAGAGCCTGCTCCATCTGGGGTGAAGACAGACCAGAATGCTACCATGCCTTATGCTTCCTTGGGATTCTCCCTACCCCCCAATTCTGAGGCCGTGGGATCACAGCCTACTACTTGGAGGCAGGGGTTTCTAAAGTTGAGCCACGAGGCTCAGTCCTCCTCTGAAGCCAGTTCTGTAGATACCTACCAGCTTGTTGGGACAGCAGGCCTACTTCAGGAGGGTAGGGACAGACCAGACCAAGAAGGCAGTACTTACGAGCAGATTCCACCCTGCTGGCATGGCACTGCCAAGCTCCCATACCCTGGAGTCAGTCCCACATACAGCCAACTCTCAGGGCCCATGGACTGTGGCCATGAGAAGATCTTGGGGACCTCTCAGCTCCCAGAGCCAGGGAACACCTATGAGCAAATCCCAGCCTCCAAGAACAAGGATACTGGACGGGTGAACAAGGTGAGTTCCCTGAGGGGGTGGGTGGCCAGGTCCTTACAAAATACCTGGTGATCCAGACATGGTGGGACACGTCATTAATTCCAGCACTAGAATAGCAGAATCAGGAAGGTTTTTGTGAGTTTGAGGCCAGCCTGGCTTATATAGTGAACTCTAGGATGCCAGAACTATAGAGAGAGAAACTATGTATGGTCCTCAAGCATGAAGAGGTTACTGCTCAGAAGTGCCCAGAACTTTCCACCTAGTGATATATGGGTGAGATTAACAGTTACTAGATTGTGGGGTAAAATGGGGGCTTCCAGCCCACCCAAGAGCTTTCTCTATGGCAACCCCACTGTAGGGCTCTGGGAACCACTGGCAGATAGAAAGGAGGCCCTTGGCCCTAGTCATGAATAAGCAGCTCTCTAGCCTGTGGCTTTGGTCATGACAATTTCCCTGAAGATCAGGGATGCCAAATTCATCAAGATAAAAATACAACGCATCTAGTTAAATTTGAATTGTACATAAACCAGTAGTTTGTTTTTTTTTTTTTTTTTTTTTTTTTTTGGTTTTGGGGGTTTTCTTGTTTTGGTTTTTTGAGACAGGGTTTCTCTGTGTCTTTGGAGGCTGTCTTGGAGCTAGCTCTCGTAGACCAGGCTGGTCTTAAACTCACAGAGATCTGCCTGCCTCTGCCTCCTATGTGCTGGGATTAAAGGCATGTGTCACCACCACCAGACTTAAACCGGAAGTTTTAATATGTCTCAAAAAATCATAAGTTTCTTATTTACCTAGAACTCAGATTTAACTGAGCAGCCTGTAGTTTTACTTGGCAACCTTACCCAGGCTCTCTCTTCCTTGTCTGTAAAATGGGCTGACCATCTGGTTATGCCCATGGCAGCTGCCCAAGGAAAGTGTCCCACATCCTCTCTTGACAAGACACTGTCGAGGTGGCTTTCAGTGAATAGGGCGGCTATTTCTGAGAATTCATGATAGAAAGGAGAACATGGAGGGCTGGGTAAGAACACCAGAGGGAGGTGGCTACTCCTGGGTCCCCAGGGAGGCATCTGAGCCCACCAAGCCCCTCTCAATCCCTCAGCTGCCTATACCTGTGAACAAGAGGATAGAAAGGTCCCTTCCTGCGGACACAGCCTCAAGTCTGGGAAGCTGAGGCTGGCCTGAACAGGGACATCCTGAGCTTTAGAGCAAAGGCCTGCAGGGGAACCAGCTCCTCCCTCAGCGCAGGGCTGTGTCCTCCTGCTCCAGCTCTTATCCCCATCATTCTCTGAGGTGTTGGTCCTCTGAGGCCTAGGCAGTGGACAGTCCTTTAAGGACCTCCGAAGCCATGTCTGCTCTTCCCCTAAATGTCCCCATGTCCTCCTCTAACCCTGGGAGTCCTGTATATGACCCCATCCTCCTCCATCCTGTCCCACCAGGGCACAGCAAGGCCCCAGCTGGGTAGGAGGGGGCAGAATCTCCAGGACATACTCAGGAGGGAAGACAATGCTCTTCAGAATTTTCCACCTCTTTTTTACCTTCCTCTCTTCCCATCACACTTCTTAGCCAAAAGCAAATCCTCATCTTAAATTTGAAGGCTGAAAGTGGGCGTTGGGGCCCTGGAGAGGCTTGTGGGAGCCATACCAGCATTGCATTTTGGCGTCATTTCTCTAGCTTGGGCCCTCACCCCAGACCCAAGCTAAGAGCTTCTGACCCTGGGTCTTTCCTTCTCTGCTGGGGAGTCCAGGCCCCAACACCTCTCCCTTCCTTCCAGCCTGACAAGTTCCGGAGGTTCTTCTTCACAGACAAGAGGCACAAATTCTGAGGGAGGCCTGGTATCCAGAGGGAGTCCTGGTACCCAGGCCACACCTGGGATTACTGGATACCCTCAGCTCACCTGAAGATGTGACACAACCAGCGACTGTGGAACCAGGTTCTAGGATGCAGCCTGGGTACCACCTGGGAAGGCACAGGAGAGACTTTGGCAAAGCGTGCAACTCCTGGATATGTCCTCAATGCTGTCCATCCACACAATGAAGGAAATAAGGCCAGCAAGAGTAAGGACTAACTAAAGGCAGGGCTGGGTGAATGAACATGTAGAGGCCTGGGCTGATGAACATGTGGAGCTGCCTCATACCTCAGATGCTTAACAAGCATGTGGCAGGCCCCCTGCTAAGACATTCTTCCAACTGGCTAAATGACATCTTCTGAGAACAAAGCAGTTCCCTTCCTCATGGTGGTCTTGCTGGGTGATAGGAGAAGGCCAGGAGCCACATCCTCTGTACCTGCCCCAGGAGAATTAGAGCAAGAGGCTGAGTCCAGCCAAGGTCCAGCCCTGGCTGACTCCGGCAGCAGGCTGGAAACTAACCCCAGTCTTTCTGGGAACTGCCAGGAACTCCCAGCTCCCAGGAACTCCCCCAGTCTTCCTGTTCAGCTTCTCCATCTGTAACCTAGCCTCACTATGCATGCTCCTAGCTTGCACTACATATGAAGAAACTGAGACCCACAACTCATTTGAGGACATAATCGGTGAGGGCCTGAACAGACAGCCCTTGTTGAGGCAGGCTTAAGCTTGGGATGCACTTCTGGGCATCATCTGAAGCCAGCCTACGTGAGCAGGTCACCCCTTCCTGCCCTCTGCCTCCAGCCAGTCCTGACCTGTGGATCAACACAGATTCCTCCATGAAACCCATCAGCCTGGTGGTTCCCTGCAGAGAGGTCCTAGGGCTTTGCCAGGTCACCAGCTTTGGAACGGGGCACTTAGGCCTCTTGCTCCAACTGTTCCCTTGGCCAAGCTAGCTCTCCCAGGGATCTTCTCCTGTTTTGTACCACTCCCCTTGTCCATGTGTCCCCACTAGCACAGGGAGAGCAACTAACCTGCTTTCTTCTCTCTCTCTACCCTGCCTCTATTCACTGGAGGCAAGAAACCAAGACCGCAGTGCCCACCTCCACACACCTCCACCCAGGCTCTGGGCAGAACTGGCTCAGGGCACATTTGTGAGGAAAGCTATTTCTTGGTAGACATTGTGATGAAAGGTTTAAGAGTAGTGGGACAGCCTGGAGCAAACAGTGGTGAGCACTTGTTAGGCAGATGTAACTGCTACTAGAGAAATGGAAACAATCTCACCTGAAACCCATTAGCACCAGACCTGGAGTGCAGTGCTTCCCCCAGGCTAAGACTTCCCAGACTGCCTGGAAGGTACCACTGAGCATTCCTAAGGCTAATTCCTAACGTGACAGACACCGAAAGTGCAGGACACAAAAGTGTTTTATTCCTAGGAGTTCACAAATCTGAGGTCAGCACACACCAGTGACACCATGCCATTGGGGAGGGTAGGTGTGGTAGTGTTCAAGACACAGGGGCAGAGCCCTTTGGACCTACTGCTTATACAGCTTCACATTGGGAAAGTAGAGGATGGGGGAGTTTTGGGGGGTGGGAGGGTAACAGCCCAGCCTTGATTTTAGTAAAAGATTGCATAGCTTGTTAAAACCCCAGTCTCTGTTTTTTTTTTTTTTTTTTTTTTTTTTGCAATTAGCCCTGGGTGTCTTCCCAGTATATGGATAATCCAGCCCCACCTCTCCTGCTAGGTTTCCCATCTTCCCCTCCTAGGAGGACACTGCTAGGTGAGAAAAGGACAGGGCAGGAGAAGGGGTGGTTGAGAGGACCCTCAGGGGGACTGTTGATTTGGTGGGTGAACCACTGGGGACCCTGGGAAGGGTCTTGCTCTTTACAACCTCATCGATGTTAAGTTTTTTTTTTTATTTGTTTTTTGCTGAAAGGGCCACAGGAAATGTCCATGGGTGAGGAGAACCCCAGAGGCTACAGCCCCTTTCCTGAAGTGCCTGGAAACCACACCTGCACAGACAGCAGGCCAGAGGGTAGACTTCTAGGCCCCCAGAAGCCACACCTTCACAGACAGCAGGCCAGAGGGCAGACTTCTAGGCCCCTGCAGCCTTGGCAGTGTCCTCAGATTCGGATGTGGAAGGTGCTGGAAAGAGAAAGAGTAGAGAGGGTGAGAGGCTGTGGGCTGGGCAGAAGGCTCCACAGGGGAAAGCTAACCTAACCCTGGTTGTTCCCTTAAGGGAAGCTGCATAGAGGTAATTACAGGAGGCTCAGAAGGGGCAGATGTCCAGTGTCCAGCCTGCAGAGTCTCGATCCTCCCCATGCACCATGAAAGCTCTTGATCCCTCTCAGGATTGAGTAGTCATGTACCTGGGGAGCGGGGCTTCAACCTGCTACTTCAGGTCTGCATATATCATTGCCCATGGAGGCCCCATGAGACCAGGTAGCCAGCTGTGACCCTAATGCTCTGACCTATCCAACCCAAGCCCAGGCCCTGGGGTAACAGCACCTGAGAAAATCAGGGGCCTTGGCAATCATGTCCTCAAAATCAGCGAAGCCCAGCTTGCCATCACCATCCAAGTCAGCTTCCTCAATGACTTTGTCGCAGACAAGCACGACCTCATCCTCATCCAGCTCTGACTTAGTGAGTCGCGCCAGGGTCAGCTCTAAATCTTCTTTACAGATGAAATTGTCAGTGTTGAAGTCTGTGCGGTTACGAGGGTGAATAGAGAAGGTCAAGACAGGGCTGAGTCTCTCCAGGGGCTTCCAGGACAAAGGTGTCCTGGCCAGTGTTTCCCCTTCCTCCCGGGTGACCACACTGATTTCTCCCCAGCCTCTGGAGCCCCAGAGTATCTCTATGAACTCAGACAATAGTGGGGTTCCTTGAAACCAACAGGCTCACACACAAGGCCTATGTTAAGCATCCACAGTCAACAATTAACATTTGGGGAACCCACAAACCCCCACAATGACACTGCACACAGCCACAGCCCAAACACTTCCAAATCTGAAGCACACTGAAAACTTCCCACTGAAGCCAAATAGCCTTCCTGGCCTCACCCCATGGTGGACTCCTAGAGCCAGGGAAGTCAGAACCCAGAGAGGCCAAATACCGGAGTCCAAGTCAGAGATCCAGTCAGGATGGAGCAAGGACTCTGACTGGGTCCATTTGACTGTAGGACCTACACTTTCTAAATGGCACCTCATCACCTCTGGTAGGCCTCCAGACACACGTGACTAATTCCCACATATCTCATGTTGTATGTAGTAAATGTGTACAACTTAATCTGTCAATTAAAAACAAAAACAAGCCGGGCATTGGTGGCGCATGCCTTTAATCCCAGCACTCGGGAGGCAGAGGCAGGCAGATCTCTGTGAGTTTGAGGCCAGCCTGGTCTCCAGAGTGATGCCAGGATAGGCTCCAAAGCTACACAGAGAAACCCGGTCTCAAAAAAGCCAAAATAATAATAATAATAATAATAATAATAAAATAAAAACAAAAACAGAAGTCAAGTCAGGAGATGCAGGAGTCCCCTAGATCAGCAATTCTCAACCTGTGGGCCATGACCCTTTGGAGGTCACATATCAGATATCCTGCTGTCAGATATTTATATCATGATTCATAGCAGTAGCAAAATCACAGCTATGAAGTAGCAATGAAATCATTTCATGGTTGGGGGTCACCACAATATGAGGAACTTTATAAAAAGGGTCACAGCAGTGGGAAGGTTGAGAACTAGTGCCCTAGAGAGAGGCCAGAGCAGAGACAGCCTTTGTGCACAGAGTAAAGGGCAGTGCTGGGTCTCCTGGGCCAAAGGCACTAGCACTTTCCCAGAGCACAGCACAGTGGTTTTGTGGGCCCAAGCCATGTGCAGGCTCAGTCATCCTTTGTACCCCTCAGCACAGCTGCCAGCTTGGTCGCACTTGGTGTCACACATCTCTGATCAAGCATCACTGTCTAGACATCCTTCCCACTGAATGCCTGCTGCCCACTAGGCTCGCATGAATGGCAGTGATGAAGATGAAGATTCCTCATTTACCTAAACCATGCCTGAACTCTGCAGGTGAAGAAACAGAGCTGGAGAGGACAAGGACTTCCCTGAGGTCACAACCTGGCCAGAGTCAGACTTAGAGCAGAAGGAAGCCCTTCAGTGTAGCCTGAGCTGCCCACCTCTGCCCCTGCCTATGGAGGCCTCCACAGTGGGCGTGGAGTGGGGTTTATCTCTTCTCGTGAAGGGCCTACGGAAGGGTCCATGAGAAAGCCTGCTATCTGTGGAATGGGCTGGATAGAATCCTAAGCTAATTCAACAGTAAGAACCTGAGCCCCCCCCACCCCATGTGATCTGTACTTTCTTCTTGTAGGAAGACAACAGCCTTTCCCAGGGGCAGCACTGTGGGGTCCAAGACTGAGGAGTAATGGGTGAAATTTTAGAAGCTACATATATGAGGATGGACTGGAAGGGTCTGCTTTCTTATATGCAAGCACGATGTGCTGTACCATGTGTCTAAAACAAAGTCATTTGAAGTAATCACAAAAATAATAGGCAGCCCTTGATGGGCTCACTACTTTGAGATCCACCAGTTTCTCAAAGGTGCAGGAAGGTTTGGGGTCTTTTCTTCTGGTCCAGTAAAAGTTCAAATCGCTCCTTGGGCCTCTGTGATCTGACTTGGTAAGGATTTGACCCAGGTACAGTGAGTGAGCTGTGTGGCAGCCTTTATTTAGCTAAGGGAGAATTCTGTGAGACCAGTGCCCTCTAGTGGCCAGTATGTCTGCAGATTGGGGAAATGAGGGGACGCAGATTTCCCTCCTCGCCTGGCTCACCATGATACCCCAGAAACTCTCCTGTTTGGGCCCCAGATTTAGCCTATTTTTTTTTAAGTCCACAATTAAAACTTTCCCAGTGATCTTTCTAGAGCATAACCACCCTTCTCTGCCTAGTTTAATTCTCTGTCCTCCCACTGATCCCCCCCACCACCACCACATCCCAAACCATCTTCATCTTGTCAAGACTTACTGCTCACTCTGGTGGGGTATCTGTCCTCTTGTCTCCAGGGGACCAATCTCCCCTGGTCCTCTAGTCACTATTCCTCACCCTAATGCCCACCCAGGGTGGGAGTCTTTCCTTTTCTCTTTATATAGATTTCAGGCATGACTTGTGCCCTTGAGGCAGATGTTCTTCAAAGGGCAGTCTTAGTATGCCCAGCAATAACTGGATGCTCCAATGGCTCATACTCACTCCTTCAGCACCACAGCTCCGCCCTGCTGCCAGCCCCTCCTTACCATAGATCTTGAAGGCATAATTTGCCTTGAGCTCTCGGGGTGCCGACTCACAGAGCACAGAGAACATGTCCACAAAGTCATTGAAGGTGAGGTTCCCCTCGCCATCCTCAGAGAAAGCCTCCACAATCCTCTCCTTGAAGGGATTCTCCTGAAGATAAGCACAGCCGTCACTGAGGTAGGTGAGGCAGGAGCCTTGGCCCAGTCTGAGGGGAGCCTGTGACAACCTGAGTGGAAGCCTCCAGAACAAGGCAATAACCACAGCTACTTAACGGGTTATTGGAGGAGTTGCAGAGTTAGAGTGTGTGGGGCACTGATGCAGGACCTGACTCGGCACATGCTCCCATGCTACACAGGGTCCATACAGGAACACAGCAAACTCAGCAGAGCCTGCATGCCAACTGTCCCATTTTTCAGAGACACATACACAGGCTCCTTCCTCCACAAACTGGGCTGTGTCCCCAGAAAAACAAGACAACCTCTCTAGGAAGTCATTGGTTCGGGCAAATTCAGGCCAGACAGGTGAGGGATGGAAGTAAGGCCCCAACATGTCAGATAATTGGACCAACAAAAGCAGAAAGAGGTAGCCCTGATGCCTGTAGTCACACAGCCCATTTGTTCTCATTTCCAACACTGTCTCTATTCCTTCCAGAGATGCCAAGTCATCCAGGGCCCAGGTTCCTTCCATCACAGCTGCTCAGCCCAGATCAGTCTGAGAGGCCTTGAAACAAAGTTCCTACAGTCTCCATGACACTCATCCTGGTCTCCCATCCCCTCAAGGACAGGCAGTGTTTTCCAGGGCCAAGCCTGTGCCTGTCATCTCTCAGGACAGAGTTGGGATGCAGGCTGAAGGGGAGGCCACGCCAACTCCCACAGCCCTGTGGAATTATGCCCAATGCTGTGGGAGTGTCCTTTCTATATCCCACATGAAGAAATTGAGAAACTGTCGATGTATAGGTGGCCTGAAGACCCATAGCCTCCCTGGGAACATGGCCCAAACCCAAAGGAACATTCTAAAATGTCCGAATCTGGGTTGTGCCACTAGAGATGATCAAGAATCCATGACCATCCGGGTGTTGGTGGCACACGCCTTTAATCCCAGCACTCGGGAGACAGAGGCAGGCAGATCTCTGTGAGTTCGAGGCCAGCCTGGTCTACAGAGCTCGTGTCAGGATAGGCTCCAAAGCTACACAGAGAAACCCTGTCTCAAATCCCCCCCCAAAAAGAATCCATGACCAGATACAAAGAGAGAAAAATAATCTTAAAGAGCAGACCAAGGACTGCCAAGTACAGCCCAGGCTATCCCAACATAGGGACATACAGACTGGTGTGGGCAAATGTCTGGGCAATAGGCAGCCACAAATCCACAGTACACTTACCAAGCCCCACACGTTTCCATAATTCATTTATGCAAAGTGTACATTGGGAAACTGAGGCACAGAGAGTTTCAGAAGTCCACTTAGGGCAACACATTCACAATGGGTATAGCTAGGCTTCAGTCTGGATCTGGGCCCCTACTCCCTGTCCCGGTGTGGATTCCCCATGCTCCGACCCCCCCGCAGCAGCCGCTGGCCGCTGACATACCCGGAGCTCTGGCATCTGTATGATGAGGCTCATGGGCACATGGACGATGGGGCTCTTCCTGTAGTCCATGGGGACGAGGTTGGGGGCCAGCTCATAGAAGCGCGCATGGAGCCTTCGAGAGAAACAGAGGAAAAGCTAGGTCCTGCCATCCCTGGGCCCGGCGGACCCAGTGCCACCCTGCTAGGTTGAAAGAACTGTTCTCATCCAGGACCAAGTGAGGCGCCAATAGGAAGCTGTCTGCTCTGCCCACAGTGGCCATAGCTTGGAGAGGAAGCAGGTCCTGCCCAAATCCCGGTGATGGTGACAGAGCTGTGCCCAGGTCCTCCTTATTTCCA